>NW_007729088.1:28451-37701 GCF_000696425.1 Galeopterus variegatus
CTCCTTAAGAACAAAGAGGATAAAATCTCTCGGGGGGGGGGGGGGGGGGGGTAGGGGGAATGAGACAGAATAGGGCTAGGCCTGTGAACCCAACCAAGTCCACTTTCCCTGCAGAGGACATTTTGTTACTTTTCCACTTCTCAGTCATGAGACCCCCAGGGCGCATGATTACCCCAGGGTCTTTCCTGAAAAAATCAACTGAAATAAGAGGGGAACAGATATTCACTGAGTTGCAAGTTGTAAGGCTTGCTAAAATAGAACTGTTAGCTTCGTTTAAACCGTACTATTATCTACCCATTCTTCTTTTCCCATAATTGTAAAACTTAAGTTACAGATTATCCTTGAGACCCTTTTAGGAATTCCTGCATGTGCACAAAGCTTCAAGGTGACCTTTACAATGACCCTCCTGGGATGACAATAATGAACACCACCACCATCTTGGACCTACTGAGCAGGTACAGTTAGGACCAGAGCCCATGATGCAACCAGGAGGAACAGAATGGACCACCTCCAGAGGCACAGAATGACGACACCGGCCAGCACCCCTAACACCTTGCCCTATAAAAGACTCTGATCAGCTCCCCTCAGGGGGCTAGCTTACCTGTAGCTACCCTCTTATGCATAAGTCCATCTCCTCTTTTAATAATGCATTGCTTGCTTGCTTGCTTGCTTAAATAAATAAATAAATAAATAATAAAATAAAATAAATAATAAAATAATAAATTAAATTAAATAATAAAATAAAATAACATAAACTAAACTAAAATAAATAAAATAAAATAAAATAAAAAATTAAAGGCTGTCCATATTTCTCAAACGCTGTTCCAGCAAGGAGCCACATGTTTGGTTGAGCAAAAGGGTCAGGGTGCAGGCCCTGAAGTTACACAAGCTCCATCTAAACCCTTTGCCACCACTTGCCCCATTCTAGGAAGTGGGTTAACAGTGTCTACCTCGGAGGGTGACGTGGGGTGAGTTGAGGTCACAGAATCTAGATCCTGCCATGGGCCTCCCTTGCTCACGATGCTCAGCAGATGTAATGTTTCTGTCTCTGTTCCCAATGCTGGGTATCATGAGGATGGGTGACACAGTACGTGCAGATCAGCTCTCAGCATGGACTCCCATACCGCACCACTTTCCACGAGTCGGTGGAGGAAGCGGAGGTAGGATTCACAGCACCTCTTCTTCACCATAAACCAGCTGCTGCGGGGGAACCAGGGATGAGCGCGAGCCTGGCATCAGCTCACGGCTCACCTTCAGACACATGGGTGCAGGCACCTTGTGAACGTCAGCCATGGCTTCCTTTTTATACTTTAATATTTAATAGGGACATTTTTCCCTTTGGGAATTAATCATGCTGAAAAGCTGAATTTTCCCTTTGAGCACATTTGTTCTGGCCCCTTTAAATAGAAATTACCCTCAGAAGGTATAGCGTTACACGGGCCAGCACGGTGGCGCACTGCTACAGTGCTCCGCTTGGGAGCGTGGTGGCGCTCCCGCCGAGGGTTCGGATCCCACATACAGACCGGTTCCCACTCACTGGCTGAGCGAGGTGTGGGCGCAACACCGAGGGTTGCGATCCCGTTGCCGGTCCTGGTCCGGTATGGGTGCGACACTGAGGGTTGCGATCCGTTGCCGGACAGGAAAAAAGACAAAAAGGAAAAAAAAAAAAGAAGGTATAGCGTTACAGCTTCTTTCTGAATCCGAAAATAATTCGCCTTCATGACTTGGGTTGACTACAAACGTGGTCTCTCACACTGGCCTGGAGAGGCACGTGCTGGTCAGACTGAGCGTCATGAAATCCAGTCTCAGGGCTCCTGTGTGTCCACACTCTGAGACGTTTGTCTCTGCTGTCCCTGGAGCTGTCTGCTTTTCCCTCTGCTTCTCAGTGGCACCGACTAGGGTATCCATCAGGACATCTGTTATGACCCAAAGCAAGAAGTGCTGTCAAAGGAGGGGCAACTGGATCTGGGGCCACATGATGGCACCTGAGCTCACCTGCTCCAGGTTCCAGCTCTTCTGGGTGGCTCTGTTCTCACACAGGTCCACCCTGTGGTGGCCACAGCCCATCTTGCACAGTGGGTGGAGGGCACAGTACCTTCCCCAGAGGTGTCTTCATGTTTTTCAGTGGCCCTGAAGTGTCCTGTGGCCAGGCCTGAACCTGTCACTTAGGCCAGGACTGTGATGCCGGGAATGACCATCACAGACCCATCCTTGCAGCCAGGGTAGGGTCACTGACAAAGTGGGGAAAGGATGGTCCCCAGGAGGAGTGTGGTGGCTTTCTCAGCACAGGGGGAGCAGGACAACCTGTTAAAATTATATGCGTCACCCTCTCATGAAGCCCTGCCCTTGGGGAAGGGTGTGCAGCTACAGACTATTCTGATATGACCAGATCCTACTGCAAACTCCCACAGGATCCACTGGTGCAAAAACCTCTTTTCCCAGGGAGTTGCCCTTCTGTGCACTCAGAATCTACCTCAGATGGGCACCTGGAGCCCCCCAGCCTCCCTCCCCATGAACCTTGTGCCCATCAAACTTGGCACAAGACGACACTGCCTCTGGGGACGGCCATTCCCAGCTCCTGCTCTGGAGGGGCAGAGTCCAGCCTTTCAGATTCCACCTCTCACGGCACCAGTTCAGTATGTTCTTCTGCTGAAGACCCACCATACCAGTGTAAGGGTGACCTGGGGCAGGGGCTGGGCCCACTGCCCACATCTGTGATGCTGCTCTGGCCGCCCAGAACCCACTGCCCCCTCACTCTCACCTGTGTTCCAGACCAGCACTGCCTGTGAGACACCCACGTGGGGATGGGAACATACTTATCCCTGTGGTCCAACCTTGTAGCCTCTGACCACGTGTGGCTACTACAGCCAAGGAACTGAATCTTTATTTGATTTAATGTAATTTATAAGCTAAATGGGCCCATGTGTATTGGACAGTGCAGTAATCTAAAAACGGGTAAATTTACCATGTAGCAGACTCAGAACTGTTGCTATGTTTCCCTGTAAGAAGGTGGATTTCTTTTTTTGAGTGAATAGGCCCCTTCCAGTTTTGTCCTTAGAATTATATTCAACAAAAAAAGAATACCAATTATTTGACCAAAAACATCACCACAAACAGAGAGAATGAACAAAATAAAGCTTTATTTGAATTCTACTGCAGATCATTCTGAGGCCCTGGACCACTGTCCGAGTTTCTATCAGCAACGTGGAAACTAAGCCACTTCATAAATAGCACCATGACTACAGTCTGCCAAGTCCAGTGCATGGCTCTTTGTCGCTACGCCTGTAACAAAAGACCATTACTCGGTATATGTGCGTGTACAGCCAATGTCACATCCTGGTTGCCACAGGTATACTCACCTGACCACCCAAGAGGCCAGCACAGCCATGGCCCATAATAGGTGTTCAGTACCCCAATGCCCCTTGAACACAGCTGCAAGGCACTGTGGGGTAAACAGTGGAGCAAAGATGAGGATGACCGTTCACCTGTCACCACCACACTGTCAGCCCTTGCATGCTCAGCTAAGAAATAAGCACTTGGTGACCTCATGATTTACATCATCTTCTAATGTTTGGAGGACTTAAAGCACATTAAAGGAGAGAGACGTGATTTGAAGCTCCAGGTCTCATTGTTGGACCACAGTGGTTCTTACTGCCCCTATCACAGAAACAAGGACAGGTAGAGTTTGCAAGGACCCGGTTCCAGCCACATGAGTGCTCTAACAAGTCACCTGAGTTTTCACTGGCTTCCCTGAACATCCCCACATATTTGGAGCATGTTTACCTCCTACCAAGAGGCATCCAGGGTGGAAAAAAATCTTTCCAGATCACAGCTTGGAGAAACAGAACACAACTGGAGTGGCTTCAGAATTGGAAGGAGAGCACAGTCCCCCATCGCTTAGGGTTAGTTCCATTATTCACAGCCCAAGCACTGGAGAAACAGACACCAGGGAAGGCTATGGAGGCCTGGAAGTTCTCAAGACAGCCGTCTAGACAGAGATACAAACATCTCCAATCTAGATTTCCAAACATGCTAAACAACTAAGAGTGCACGCTCTGATCCTTACCACGTTTCCTCACCAGGGAAGGCAAAAAAGATTTTCATCACTCTTAAGTGTTACAAAGTACATGCTCACATTACTTTTGAGTGTTTGCATATTATTCTTCCAAAATACAAAAGTATAAAAATAAAATCTCTGCCTTTGTATCTAGAAACATCTGGAGAAAGCGTGGTGCCTCTGGCTCTAGGCTACCTGAGCAGGCACGCTGTACCAGGTTTCTTGCCTTCCCTGCTGTCTCCAGAGGACACAGAAACAGAGATGACAGTGATTTTTCACCCAGGAAACCAAATTCAGGACTAGTGGAATGAACCCTGCCCACGTCTGACAGTGCCTCTTCATGGGCCACACTTCTGGGATCTCCAACAGAAGGGCTTTTAGCCCAACTTCACATTAGGGGTGGTGTGGGTTATGTGCTGGGGAAAGAACTTCTGGGACGTCTGGGAGTAAGCCAACTTCGGGGCTAGTTCGAGAAGGACAAGTCAGGGGCCTGGGCGCTCGGTCTCGGGCCGGGAGCCCAGGCTGAGGTGCGCCTGCTCACTTGGCGCCAGCAGCCTGCTTCTCCTTGCACTTCTGGTAGGCACTTAGGATTTCTGTGATGACCCTGGGGTCCTCTAGGGTGGTGGTATCCCCCAGATCCTCAGTTCTGCCGGTGATTATCTTCCTTAGGAGCCGCCGCATGACTTTTCCAGACCGGGTTTTTGGAAGACGTTTCACCACCTGGCAAGGAACAGGTGCAGCATTAGTATTCGAGGTGGGCCCCAGCCTCCATGCCAGCACCCAACTGCACTGAGATAAGGACTCTGCTCAGGGACAGTGCCCCTCGACAGGGATTCAGAGGCAGCCGACTGATGTGTGGGCCCCGCCCCAGGGGATGGTGGGGTCTGCAGTCTCTGGCTTTATCCTCCTGCGATCTGGACCTAAAGCTAAAATCAACCAAAGGACAGGAGCAACCATGAGTCAGAGGTTTGGCTGAAGCCCTTCACCTGGCAGAGGTCTGCCTGTGTGGGGCTGACCTCACGCTGATACCTTGGTCTATCCTGTCACTACACCTCGGGTGGACCCAGGCAGCAACATATCCAAGCACAGGCCGTGGCACCTCATCTCCAGGCCCTGCCCGGGACTTGGTTGGTTTTGTCCTACATAAGAAATGAGAGCCACTTGGGCCGACCCTGTGGCTCACTCGGGAGAGTGCGGCGCTGGGAGCACCGAGGCCATGGGTTCGGATCCTATATAGGGATGGCCGGTGCGCTCACTGACTGAGCGCCGTGCGGGCGACACCAAGCCAAGGGTGACCCCTTACCGGTCACAAAAAAAAAAAAAAAAAAAAAAGGGAGCTACTCAAGAGAAAAATTTTGCCTTACTTGGAGTTTGAAAATTTAACATTTAGCGTTTTCAAACAACCATACCCCATTCAATGCAAATGGCAATACATTGCATTAACAGCTGTGGTTGGAATTTTCCTTAGTGACTCTGTCTTTTGAAATAGTTCAGTTCACCTAGGGGAGTTCAAGTCTCCTGAAACTCTGGTCACCTGGCCAACAACAGTGTGATCTCTTACAATGCCAAGTGAAGGTGGGACCCCTCCTGCCTCAGAGGACTACCACCAAATCCAGAATTGCCCCGAGGAAATGTTAACAATGGAAGGACTGAAGAGGTGGGCCAAATCCCCCCAGAACCGACTCCCTCAGATGGGGGTCTGGAGGATCTCCCTTGCAGGCACCAGGAAGTGTATTCAGAAACCACAGGGGGCTGGAGAACTCTGCCTATTTACAATCCTTCATTTTCGTCACCACCCAGCTCTGTGGCTGTAACTAGCCTCCATATGTCGAAGTACATGAGGGTCTGATCTTGCCTTAATAAACTCACTCCTCCACAGGCGAGTGGCCACGTGTCTGATGCTGTACTCCCTTCTCTCCCTGTCTCTCTGATAACGCGGCAGCCCACCACCCTCACCTGCCACCCGGGAAAAGCCCAATGGCTGGTGTCAGTTATGGTGTTGATCAGAAAAGAGAGACGTGCTCATGAAAGACCATTGTACAGGGTAATTGGGGGAGGATGGAAGGAAGCTTCGGAAGAGCGGCGCAGTCCCCGCTGAGGCGGGCCCTCACCAGAATCTCATCAGGCACGGCGTACTTGGCGATCTTGGTGGCCACGGCCGACTTGAGTTCATTCACCACTGCCTCTGAGTCACCCGAGTCATCTTTCAACACGATGAAGGCAAAAGCGGCTGGAAGGCAAAGGCGTGTGATGTGCGAAGCCCTGAGGCAGAGGGTGAACACTGGCTGCCACAGACCCAAAGGGCTTCTGAATCACGTGTTAGTGATATTGCAGCAGCTGGTTTTTTAGCTGCAGCTCCAAGGATGCATTTCCGCTTCATGCAAAGTGGCAGCGATTCCAGCAGCTCTACAGTCAGCCCAGGTGGTCACGTGTGGCATCATGGCTCCAGTGCTGCCTGGCCACGTGTGTGACCTGGGACACGTGACTTACTGTTTCCTCATCTGTGAGATGACCCTCCTCCAGCCCTCATCTGTGGGCTGACAGGAGACTGGCATGAGATGGGACACAGAAACACAACTAGGGGGCACTAGCCTCATGGGCTCATGTATCCAACATGGTAGCCACTAGCCACAGTGGTTATTTAAATTCAAGTTAAGTTAGAAATGTGGCGGAGAGTGCGGCGCTGGGAGTGCGCGCTCCCGCCGCGGGTTCGGATCCTATACAGGGATGACCGGTGCACTCACAGCGCTCACTGGCTGAGCGCGGTGCGGCCAGTCTCAAAAAGGACAAAAAAAAATGTGATTTCTCAGTTGTGTGAGCCACATTTCTAGTGCTCATCAACTGCACAGGCAGCCGGTGGCCACCATGTTGACAGCACAGATGAGAACAGCTGCATCCTGGCAGGACGTTCTGCTGGGCAGTGCCAGCCAACCCACATTTTAGCATCAACACTAGGTTTTGTTTTTCAGTACTCCAGCACATTCCAGAAAGGATTTACAGTGGATCCCACTGTGACGCAGGGACCTTATTTTACAGTCCTCCACAGGAGCAGTCACTTGTCCCAGCACTATTTCTGATGACCTGTCCCTCCCCACTGACCTGTAACATGCCCTCTCTCATGCACCCAGTGTGCACGAGCGGCTCTCCTTCCTGTGCAGTCTCCCTGTCTCTATTCATTCCTCCCCGGCACGTATCACCTCCCATACTGCGTAGCCTCTTCGCTGATCATGTTTATTGCTCTTTGCCTGTCTCTCTCCTCTGCTCCCTGACCCCCAGCATGTGGGCTCCCCGAGGGCAGGGACTTTGTCTATTTCAGCATAGATAGCCACACCTGGAACACAGGAGGTGCCCAACAAATGCTCGTTGAGTGCATCAGCGGACGACCAGTTCCAGAACAAGGCCCCCCATGTCTACCTGGCAAATTCCCCCTCAAGTCCCTGTTCAGCCACCTTAGTCTTTGAGCCTTTCCTGACTCTTCCGTGAATCTCGCTATGGCATTCCAGAACAAGGCCCCCCATGTCTACCTGGCAAATTCCCCCTCAAGGCCCTGTTCAGCCACCTTAGTCTTTGAGCCTTTCCTGACTCTTCCGTGAATCTCGCTATGGCACGTGCTGTGTGGGAACTGTCATCAATCCCCCTGCCCCCACCCATCTGGACTGTGAGATCTTTGAGGGAAAAAGCCACACTTTCCTCAGTTTAGCAGCTGAGCTGGGACTGGGAGAGGCCTGCACTGCTGAGTCCTACAGCAGAGGTGGAGGCAGGAAACCCTCCACATGGGAGGGGGAGCCGGTTAAAAGCTGGGAGGGGCATGCAAGGCCCAGCATGTTACAGAGGGACGAGAGCGTGGCCAGGGGCTCCCGCGTCTGTGTCCTAACCAAAGAAGATCCAGGGGCTCCCTTCACTCAAGCGCAAAGCGGAGGGGGTGGGAGCGAATACACACAGCATTTGCAGATGGCTGCAAGGCTGACCAAGAACTGTTCAGGGGTTATTCAGGAATTACAAATAAATAGATGCTCAAATTTGTTAGACATCTGGAAAATGCACATTGTCATACCCATGATATACAAACCCCTCTGCCAGCCGGGCAGACCAGACTCAGCTGGATGCAGGAAGAGCTGCTAAGAGCTGCTGATGGGAGCGCCGGGTGTCTGGTGCCCTGCAAGCCAGGACTCTCACCTCTCGGGAAACCCCGGAGACGCCCCTGCACAAGCAGAGCGTCCTGGGCACTCCTACTCATAGCAGACCACAACCCCAACACAATCCACCCAATCTAAAACTGCCCTGTGAACGAGGGTAGTTGTAACACCCCTCACACTCAGTCTAAAGTCCACTTTCCAATGTCTTCCTTGATCTTACACTTATTTTCTGGGGTTCATCCAGGGGCTGATGAGCCCCCAGAACGAGGTGGACTTATGCCTGGGGTCGCAGGCCCTGAGCAGGAAGCACTGGCTCAGCCATGGGACACAGACACAGATGGGGCTTCCAATCCCCAGGAACACACACTCCCCTGCAGACCCCCAGACCTTAGAGGTGGGAAACCCAGGCATCCCCAAAGGTGGGGCCCAGACGGCCACCAGTGCGTGGTACCTTCAGGTGGGATGCTCAGGCACCCCTAGTCACACGTGAGGAAGTGTTCCTGTCTCCACCCATTCCATCCACCCCTTCCAATCATCCTGATGACATCTAAACGAGCCTCTGTCAGGCACCAGCCCTGATAGCTCTGTCCACATCCCAACCTTAGGGAAGGGACAGCAGCCTTACCAGCATGCCCTTTCCACGGCACTGAGACTGCTTTTTTTAAAGCACTTAAGTAAATTTTAAATTTCACAGTGGGTCAATTTAAAGAAAGTATTTGAGTAAGTAATGGAACGGTGGCACACAAACGTGGCAGGGAGGCAGGTGACATTTGGGACACACTGTGACACGGGATGTTCCTAATAGCAGGAAGGAGGGTGCCCAGTCCTAGGACACTGGGCAAGGCAGAAGAGGTCCGTGTGCCCAGCAGTGCCCTGGAGTAGAGTCAACATGTGTCCAGGTCACGCCAGGCCAGGCCAGCGTAGCCACTGTGGACCTGGCATCACTACCCTCAGATGCTCCTGCCCCTTCCCAGATGCGGCCACTTACAAATTTTTGAAGAACGTGTGTTTTTGGTAAAGAAGACCATTCTGGTCACTCATTCTGTGTTCTTCCCAT
>NW_007729088.1:38408-62532 GCF_000696425.1 Galeopterus variegatus
TGTGCCCAGCAGTGCCCTGGAGTAGAGTCAACATGTGTCCAGGTCACGCCAGGCCAGGCCAGTGTAGCCACTGTGGACCTGGCATCACTACCCTCAGATGCTCCTGCCCCTTCCCAGATGCGGCCACTTAGAAATTTTTGAAGAACGTGTGTTTTTGGTAAAGAAGACCATTCTGGTCACTCATTCTGTGTTCTTCCCATATGTTGTTGTGCAATGGGAATCGCAGGTCAAACTCCTACACAACAGTCCCTGTGCAGCAGAAGAGCCTGCTCCAGGGCACACTGCGATGGCAGGTGTGGCACAGGTGCTGTGACCCAGCACGTGAGCAGAGAGCACGTGAGTGTGGCTGAACATTTATTATAAACTCTGTAATAGGGCTTGGACAGTGTCCCAGCCAGATACACCATGGACAGAGAAGAAACCTCCCAAGCCCAGCCAGCAGCCAAATAGGTCACGGCTACTTAAGGATGAGTGTCTTTAAAGGACAGTGGAGCTGGAGCATTTAAAAAATCTGACCCTAACCTAACAAGTGTGCTCTCCAGTCTCCTCACCCAAAATCTCCACTTTAGAGAGAAGAGAACCAACAGTTTGACCTGTAAGAACCCCTATCACCCCATTCTCTGCAGTCTGTTCCTTTTACAGAGGTACCGTGATGGGCACGAGATTGGGACTCAGGAATTCCTCTTGTGGACACTCACCTTCTCCTTTGATGTCGTGGGGGTAGCCAATGACAGCGGTTTCTGGCACTGCGGGGTGGTTAGCCTGTGCAAAACAGAACAAAATGGTGAACCATGGTGGGACCCGGGGGCTGGAGGTGGCTCTGAGGCCAGTGGAGGCATCATAGGGGTGTGGGAGTAGACGAGGAGGCCCAGACAGAGCTCACCATTGCGTCCTCGATCTCTGCGGTCCCCAGCCGGTGGCCGCTGATGTTGATGACGTCGTCCATCCGCCCTGTGATCTGGTAATAGCCACCCTGGGTCCGGTAAGCCCCGTCTCCAGTGAAGTAATAGCCTGCACCACAGCAAGGAAGTCGGCACCACGATCCATGAGCCAGGACCCATTGGGGCTCCCGTCCTTCCATGAGGGACCCCCAGGACCCCTGTCCTGGCCTCACGCTGCAGAACAGAGTGCAGAGGCCCAGCAGTGGGCCATGCTCCTGCCTGCCGGCCCTCCTTGCGAGTCCAGGGGATCCCTGCTCTACACAGCGCTCTCTGGCTGCCCTGGAGGCTGGCCAGGCGGCTCCAGGACACTCAGGAAGCTTCCCCGATAGGAGTCTCATTTACAAGCTGGAGACTGAAAGCGACTGGTCCCGACAAGGCAGAGGAGATGGTGCTGATGTCAACCTCTAACCCAGTGACAGAAACAACTCAGGAAAAAATAAAAGCAACTGAGAGAAAGCTCCCAGCCTTCGTGACAGCTCCCAAGGAAGTTTTTTCACTTTTCTAACAGCTAGCAGGGTGCCCACTTCGGGCACTCACATCTGCTAGGTCCCACAGGTCCCCGAGGTGAGACTTACCACCATGTTGGAGATAAGGGGGAGGCAAGGTCAAGGTGGGTCAGATTCAAGCCTGCACCTCCGCAGGGCCTGCGCTCAACCACGGCGCTACGCTGCATGTGCGCCGACCTCTGACCTGAAACTTCTTCTGCGAATGATTCCAGCAGGTGGCGAAAAAGGCAAATGAAGACTGACGGCAGCCACTCACCTGGATATGGCTTGAAGTAGGTGTCCACGAATCTCTGGTGGTCGCCATAGATGGACCGGGCCATGCCCGGCCATGCCTGGGAGATGCACAGGGCCCCCGAGACATCACCGCCCTCCACGACACATCCCTACGGACCCAGGAGACAGTGACAGAGGTCAGGCAGGTTCTAGCTGAGACTCCGAAAACTGCCCATAAGCATCGTTCTGAGAAAAATGAGCATCGTTCTGCTGAGGGAGAAAAACGACAAGCCGTGCCCCAAACAGGACCCAGGAGACAGTGACAGAGGTCAGGCAGGTTCTAGCTGAGACTCCGAAAACTGCCCATCAGCATCGTTCTGAGAAAAATGAGCATCGTTCTGCTGAGGGAGAAAAACGACAAGCCGTGCCCCAAACGGACCTGTCCAGAGCTTTCTCCTTTACGAGGAACTGGCCTCAGCCCTCACGATGATGTAACCAAACATGTCCCTGCTGCGTGAGGCCACCGGCCCTGGGCACGTGGTATGGAGAGCAGCAGGAGCGACGGGAAGGAGGGCTGGGTGCACGGGGCAGGGCACACGTGCAGGGGGACAGCCTCTGCGAGGCCCTCACACACCTTCTCATCCAGGAGAACAGGGATGATACCAAAGAAGGGCCGCATCGCCATGCCAGGGAGGACTTCCGCCCCTTCCTCAGAGGGCCGCGGCGAGATGCAGATGCCGCCCGTCTCTGCAGGGAGGATGAGGAAGAAGCACGGGGTTGGCCTAGAAGCAAAGGCACGGGACGCCCCACTGGGGTGGAGGGGGAGGTGGCGGGCTGTCTCTGTCTGGGGCAAGCAAATGGCTCCAGTGGCATGAAGACCCTTGTCTGAGTCATAGCAGATGTGAGTTCTGGTCTCCACTGCGGAAATGAGATGGGGCCCCACTGCGGGGTTCTGTCCCAGAAGCTCTGGCACCGCGGCCCTTGCTGCATCCAGCCCTTTCTTGAAGTAGGAAAGGGCAGAGCCCCCTACTGACACAGGAAGACGGAGGGAAGAATGGCTGCTGGGCCAGTGTCCACAACGGAAGGAGATGCGCACGAATCCTGCTCTCACACTATTTCTCTGGCACTCGCCTCTACCAGCCTGCAGCACGGAAAGGTCTCGTGAGACCCAAACGGTAGAGGGTCTCTGTCCTGTGCCTTCCCAAGCGGTGGGGGTTGAGCTACTTGAATCATCTCACTTTCTGCATCTTGATGGATGAGACCTCAGACAGTTACACTTATTGCATCAGTGGTGGTCTCTTGCCCCAAACATCCTAATAAGTGGGGAACCCAAGAGACGAGGGGGAAAATCAAAACACAGTGCCACAGAAAAAAGCTCCTTTTCCCTCTAAAATTTAAATTTGGACTCATGGTCCCTTCAATGATAGGGTCTGTCCTCATCAGATGTACTTGTGTCCAGAAAGGGCCTACAAAGAGAGCGGACGCTGAGTGCCTGCTACACGCCAGCCTGGGCAACATGCCACAGGTCCACTTTACAGGAGCACCCCCGCTTTACAGAGGAGGACACCAAGGCTCAGAGAGGTCATTACACAGTGTTCCATGGCTGGAAGCAGCAGCCGGGCTGGGCCTCTGAGGCTTCTCACTCCAGACAGCAGATCTTCAGCAGCCTTGTCCTCAGGTGTTGCAGGGACGAAGGCACTGGTGTATTTGATCACACGTGCTGCTGAGCGCACCAGCCTCAGTCCCAGGTTCACGTGTGAGCCCAGACTTGGTGCTCAAACTGCACCCTGGTTCCCCAGGCTTTCTTGACTCCTCCTTGTCCTGCTCGGGACACTCACCTGTCTGCCACCAGGTGTCCACCAGCGTGCACCTGCTGTCTCCCACTACCTTGTAGAGCCACTCCCAGGCCTCGAGGTTGATGGGTTCTCCCACTGAAACCACACATGAAAGAAGAAAGACATTAACAGACCTCAAATAAACCTGAAACCAAAAGAATAGATTTTTAAGGGGAAAACACCTCTGTAATTCTTCTGAAGGACATACAAGGAGACCTGAAAAAGAAGTGCAATACGTCATATTATGGTCATCAAAGAAACACAAACTATAAGGAGGTATTTTCATCATCAGAGTCTCAAAAGTCAAGAATCTAAAAGACTCAAAAAGCAAGAATGTAGGGAAACAGGATTTCACATACACTGCAGGAGTGTAATTTGGTTCAGCAATTTGGGGGAGGAATTAGGATGTTTCTCTTTATATTTGAAAGTACACACACCCAATACAACTACTTTGGACAACTGGTTGGTGTGGAATCTACTAAAGCTAAATGCATGTTTACTCTACTATCCAAATATAGGACCCCTGACACACTTCCACGGAAACAAGTGCAGATCCCCAGCAAAAGCAGCCTGTGCAAGACTGTTCACAGCAGCCCTGTTCATAGTAGCCAGAAACACAGACTGTCTCTCAGAGGAGAGCGGATACATAATGGTATATTCATGCAACGTGATACCACAGAGCAATGAAAACAGCAGACCACTGCTACCCACCACAGTGTGGAGGCATCTCAGTGGCACTGCACGAAGCAAAGCATGCAGGCACAGAGGAGGGGCATGCCGTATGATCCCAGCTTCTGACTCAAGAACAAGCTAATCAATCCACAGTGAAGGAGTCCAAATAGTGGTCAGGGTGGGTTAATCGACTTGGAGGGGGCATAAAGGAGCCTTCTGGGGACCAGAAATTTCTATAGCTTGATCTGGGTGGTAGTTCTAGACAAAGGTACTTCAGAAAGTTCATGAAAGAATTCATATTATTTTTTGATTCTTTTTTAAAGAACCCTTGTGTGTACATATGTGTGTATATATATGTAAACGTTCCTCAAGCTGAACACTTGATGTCTGTGCATTCTGCTATACAGTCATGCATCACAGAATGACATTTTAGTCACAATAGACTGCATACATCACAATGGTCCCATAAGATTATAATGGTACTGAAAAATTCCTTTTCTGTGTTTATATAGATACATCAAGTACTTACCATTGTGTTACAGCTGCCTACAGTATTCAGTACAGTGACATGCTGTATATGGTTTGTAGCCTGGGAACAATAGGCTGTACCACATGGTCCAGGTGTGCAGGAGGCTGTACTATCTAGGTTTGTGTGAGCACATGCTATGATGTTCACACAGTTGACGAAATCACCTGACGACACATTTCTCAGAATGTATCCCTGTCGTTCAGTGACACATGGCTGTATTTTACACCTCAGTGGAAAAGAGAAGGAAGTGCTCGTGCCCTAGGACTCTGTAACCCAGCTTCTCAGTGTCTACCTCATGTCATACGTACGCAGGGCTAGCACTCAGCCAGAACTGCCCAGTTACACATGGGTGGCGAACACAGTGGAAAACTCCTGTGCGGGGTTCCTCTTGCTCAGTCCAGCCACCGTCCAGTGCCCGTCCTGGCTGGAGCCTCCCACGCCCATGCTGTGTGGTCAGTGCTGGTCAGGAAGGGGCTTGGTTTTTTTATCACCCCTGCACTTGTGAATACCCCCAAGGGGGCAAGAAGACACCCAAACAGCACGGGCTGACATGGTGGGAAACCATTGCCAGCCCACACAGGGATGCGACAGCACAAGCCATGGCAGTCCTCACAGCAGAGTACAAACAAGCCTTCAAAAACCAGGCAGATCTATACGGAAAACTCTGCAGATTGCTGACCTAAACGAAATATTACAGGATATACCACAGGGTGGGACTTTTATGTTAAAAGCTCTAAATAGAGCTGTACCTAGTGTAGGAATAGAACTGTGTAGAAAGGGATAGAAGGGACACAAGCAACAGGCTCCCTGGAGTGGAGGGTCAAGGAGGACACCAGCTTGAATTGCAACGTTCTGGTTTCTTCTTTCCATAACAATGTATCTGTGTGTTACTGAGGAAATTGAAAGTTAAGAAAATTGTCTTGAGAAACACAAATCTAGGGGTGAAAGTGTTGGGCTGGAGTCTGACAAGTGGCAAGATCAAATAAAGGCCATGCACCCAAGCCCCGGGTGTCGTGAGGGCTGATCCAGCTGCCGGGGGTCAGCCTGAGCTGTGGTGCTAGAGTAGCTGGCATACTGGCACAGCGCTGGCCCCTGATCACTGCTCACCGATAAAGGAGACATGGGCGATTTGCACTGAGTCTCCCACAGCGCTCTGCTGCTGGCACCTGTTATGCAGCAGGCATGTGCTGACAGACTAGCACAATACATAAAACCCAGCGAGCCTGTTTGGGGCTGGCTCCATGGTTCAAAGGTGCTCTGTGCACATGTCGGTGGTTCCTGATCCAAGATAGAAAGTGCGTCTAGCCACGGCTCTCACAGAGGGGGGACAACAGGAGCCCACACTGGGCCTCTGGGAACGCCCGTGAGGCAGCTTCCAGCTGGTATGCACATGCCTGCTCTGATGCAGTCGCTGGAGCACATCCTCTTCCTGAAATGCACTCAGAGCAGTCACCTTGTCACTGGACCCCGCAAGTCCTCCTCAGCAACGAACACCCCTGAATTTACCTGGAAAATCAAATTTTGCCTGTCACCCTTGTCCCCACCTAGTTCTCAAGGCCCCACTCAGGTGCCTTTGCATAGAACACCTGGGAGATCTGAGGGAGTTTTTGTGGCCATGGTCACCACTCTGTTTGCTTTCGGTCCCAAGTACTGTGTGGCCCAGAATGCAGGGGCAGTTCGGGGTCCCCTGTGCTGTGGAGGGCGGGTCTTCCTGTTCACACCGGTTCCCAGTCAGAAATGCCCGGGCCTCACCATCCATAGTTCCACCATGACAAGAGAGGCACCTCAGGCACACCTTCTGCTGTGGCCTGAATGTCCCCTCCACAACTCATGTTGAAACTTAATTGCCATTGTCACAGTATTAAGAGGCGGGATCTTCAAAAGGTGACAGGCCACTCTGGAAGGTGGGCTGGTGGAGGGTTGGTACTGTCATCAAAGGGCGAGAGCAGCCCCTCTGCTCTCCCTCGCCCTCTCCTCACTCTTAGGAAGGCCCTCGCCAGCCAGATGCCAGCACCTTGACCATGGACTTCCAGCTTCCAGAACCCAGTCTCAGGTATTCTGTTTCAGCAGCATGAAACTAAGACCCCACCAACTATAAAGGAGCCGGTACCCCTCCTCAAATGATTTCACATTGGTCCCGCTTCCGCTGACCCTATCTGGAATATTCAAAGTACTTGGTCATTGAGATACAAACACAACCTTAACCATGAAGCAGCTCTGCTGGCAAGGCAGTCAGCACAGGACAAGTATTTGTGACCTGACAGCAGAGAGCCCAAGGTCCAGAGCAGCTAAGGAAATCCACAGGGAAAAGATGCACAGAGAGAAGGCCCTCAGGGCCGGCAGGGGAAGCAGAGTGAACCCAAACCGAAAGACCTACCGGGGTGCTGGGGCAGGTGCACAGGGCCCATCGGTCAGGCTGGAACGTGGTGAGCAGAGGTGAGGTTACTGAATCTGGAGCCAGGCGCGAGGCTCAACACAGGCTCCCTACTTACGCACTGAGGGACCCTGGGCAAGTGCTGTGACCTGTCTGTGCCTCAGTTCCCTTCTCTGTAATGAGGGGGCTATATCAGTGCTTAGCGCACAGGGCTACTGTGAAGACAAAGATACTTAATAAGTACCTGCTCTTATTAAGAGTATTCAAACCCCTCCTGGTCTTTTGTTGGGGTTTTTTGGTCAAGTTTTTTTTTTGGCGGCTGGCCAGTTCGGGGATCCGGACCCTTGACCTTGATGTTATAACACTGTGCTCTAACCAAGTGAGCTAACCAGCCAGCCCCCTCCTGTCTTTCAATCTAGAAAGTTCTTTGAGAAACAGAGGAAGTTTTTATTTTTAAGTAGAAAATGAGGGGAAAGGGGAGAAAAGTAAACACTGGATGCAAACTGTGTCAGAAACGTTACCTACTGACCCTCACTTACATGTTTCTCTGTTTACGTTAATGTTTACATGCTGGTCCTCTGCTTCATCCTCATGACCCTGCAGAGCCCCATGCCCACCTCACACATGGGGACAAGTGGTGAGTTGTGCGGGGTGCAGCTCCCAGCAGTGGTGCCTCTGAGGTGCATGCCTGGGTGGACACCCGCTGGGGCCTGCAGTCACCCACCAGTGATATCAGCACATGCTCCCCAAGCTCCCTTTTCTGAGGATGTGCTTGGCAGAAAGAGACACATCCACGGTGGTAACTGCCCCACGTGCGTCCTCTATAAAGAACTGCCACGCAGCTGGTGTGCTCACCCAGAAGTACGGAGGCGCCCCTACCCTGTGCTTCCTGCTGACCACACGTGACAACACATGTCAAGGCAGAAATGAAATGCGGCAGGGCAAGGAGAGAGAGCAGCAGCCCAGGGCACCAGCCCCTCCCTGCACTGGCACAAAGGACAGGCATGTGACATTCCACTCTCGGTCACCATCACCTTTCCAAAACACTTCCATATGACTTGGCAATATTTACCAAAACTACAAATGGACATGACCTTTGAACTCTCTGCTGGAAGCATCTACAATAAGAACAGTACAGAAGTGCAGGATGGTATTTGCTGGGCATACTTGGGAATAATCAAAACATCCAACAATGAAGGAATGTTCGGTAATAGTCACACAAGTAAATCTCTTGCTGCCATAGAAGAAATGACTTGGGCCTTAACTTTCCAAGTTGGAAGGTATACGTGATAAAGTTTAAGCAACAGAACTCGGGCACAGAAAATGTCTGGAACGCTGCACCCCAGTCTGCTCCAGGGAGCTTGCACGAGGGAACATCTGCTTTCTACCAGGTCTGGTCTGGCATTACTTCAAATGTCCACGACACACACAGCACGTAGCCTGTGTCATGTCAAATGTCAGATCAAAGTCATGTCACAGCCCGAACTGGCTCTGGCAGACTACAGGAAGCACACCCTCTCCTGCCGCAGAGCAGGCTGCTCACCTGACCCCAGGGTCCGCAGGGAGGAGCGATCATACTTCTTCACCCAGGCATCCCCGTACTTCAGCAACAGCCGGACAGCGGTAGGAGCCCCGTAGAACTGATTGATCTTTAACCTCTGAACCATCTCCCAATACCGACCTACAAAAAGGCCCAAGTGCACTGTCAGTAGGAGAGCCCACCAGACACGATGTTTTCAATGATTTAGAGATAAGCCAAGAGTGACTAAGTGCTGGGTATGTGCAAACACCTGCCTGTGTTCACAGAAGAGTACCCACACCCGCCACTAAAGATGGAAAGGAGCCCACAGGAAGGAACTCCCCACCGCAGCTCTCCTCCCAGCACTCCTACATGGTGTACCCCACATGACCGAGCAAAATGTCAAAGAGACACTACCGTGAATTTAAAAATATAAACCATGTAGCATGAACACAGAGCTTTCATTCAGTCACACTTAAATGACCTGTAAAGTGGTGACTGATGCTGGCACTGGTAACAGCGCAGCTGCCACTGTGTGCGCCCCAGGGAGCAGGGCCCTGTGCCCTGCACACACACACCTGACTCCCATAAACCCCACAATTTGCACCAGTCCCTGCACACAGGATGCTAGCTGTGCCCCTACACCTTTCTCCCCCCCCACACCCAGCCCCATCTGGTGGCTGGAGAGGAGGAAGGGGAGGTGACCAGAAAGTCGATGCATACAATTGTCAGCCCACCCACAATTTGCACCAGTCCCTGCACACAGGATGCTAGCTGTGCCCCTACACCTTTCTCCCCACACACACCCAGCCCCATCTGGTGGCTGGAGAGGAGGAAGGGGAGGTGACCAGAAAGTCGATGCATACAATTGTCAGCCCAGTGGAATGCTCAGGCAAGAGCCTTCGGGTAGAGCCACCATGATTTGATTTCATTAAAACAAATATTTGGGTACACGTGCTATGTGGAAGATGTTAAAGGGAGCAAGATGTGACCGTGTCCTCCAAGTGATCTCAATTTGACAGAGGTGGCTCCAGGCTGCACACAACGCAGGCTGACGGAACAGCCCTGGCCTGGGCTTTGAGAAAGGGCTGGATTTGGTCAGGCGGCTGCAGAAGTGAGAGGGGTGATGCTAACTAGGTGATGGCCTGAGGCCGGCAGCTTAAGTTAGAGGGTCTGGAACGCTGGAGCAGGTGATCTTGAGTCCACTTCCAGCCCCAAATCGGACCCTTCTGTTGCTCATCTGAACTTCCTACAGATATGGTGTCCGGCCCCAGTCCACCCGGCAAGGCTCAAGGCCCAGCAGCTCTGGTGTCCACATGGCATCTAGTCAATGAGACCATAAGAACCATGCCGTCACCAGAGACCAGTTCTCTGCTCTTCTGTGAGCTGTTCCTCAAGTCTCAAGCCCGTCCCCTGCCACCCAGCACAGGGTCCCAAAAAGGGACGACAGTCCTCACCAGCATCAGGGTAAACTGGGGTGCTCTCAAAAAGGACACTGGTGGCTCCATTGCAGAGGGGTCCATACACCACGTAGCTGTGTCCTGTGATCCAGCCGATGTCAGCCACACAGCCGAAGACGTCGCCTGGCTGATAGTCAAACACAAGCTGCAGACACAGGAGGGGGCCGTCAGGAGCTTGTCCCCCACCCACTATGCTCCCACATATCACCAGGAAATGGCCGTGCACACGCAGCAGTCTGTAAACGTGAGAGGCAGCTGCTCACATGGCCCAGCAGCAGCAGGAGGAGCAGGTGCACTGCGACACCTCCTGCAGTGCCAGGAACTGGGCAAAGAATGTCTGGTACACGCAGAAGCAGATGACATGCACAGGTGTGAGTGAGCGAGAGAAGAGCGTGCACCACATGAGTCCACAAGGGAGGCTCAGAGCCAGACAACGCTGATCCGCATGGCCGTGGCCGTGCTGGGGGCTGCCTGCAAGAACCTTCAGAGCTGGGCAAGTCCCACGTCCCATGTCCCAATACAGGTGGTGGCCACATGTGTGCACCCAGCGGTAAAACTCCATCCTGTTTTATGTTTAAGATATGTGTATCTCTCTGCATTACCTTATGCCACAATTTTTTAAATCACTTAAAAACTGCAAAAAAAAAAAAAAAAAATCCAAAAAGAATCACATCAAGCATCATCAACATCTAAGAGCGCGACAGGAGAGACATATGAGTCTCCTTCATTCTTGCCAAAGGGCCCAACCAGTGCCTGACCCCATCTCGGGATCCACCTGCTCATATGCAGGAAACACAAGAGGGCAGAGGGACAACTGGCATGATCTGGACCACAGGACACCAGGGACAGACGGCCAGATGCTACACACACGTTTTAAGGAAAGGAAAGGGACAGAGGAGAACTCACAGATTAAAAAAGACTTAAAAGACATATCAAAATATTTTAATGAGCAAGAGTAAGCTATAGTAACCCAGGATGCACATTTGGGTGACAAAACTATAAAAAGAAAAATAGGGCAGCATCACAGTACAAGTCAGGACGTGAAGGAGGGGCTGTGGTTAATCGGGCCGTGGAAGGGACTTCTGTGAGGCTGGTGGCGTTCCATTTCCTGACCAAAGAGGCATTTGCCTTATATTAATTCATTAAGCCACACAAGTGACTTGGGTAGTTTTCTATGTATGTTTTTAAAAGATTTTTGTTTTATTTTATTTTTATTTATTTATTTTTTGGTGGCTGGCCAATAAGGGGATCTGAACGCTTAAAATCTCTGGGCAAGTGGCCCGCAGTGTCCTGCTGCCGCAGAGAAATGGTCAGGTTCTCCAGGAGTTTCCAGTCAGTGCATTGGGGGCACGAACCAGACAGGGCCCTGCACTGCATGTCTGGAGGTGGGGGAGGATTCTCTCCAGCGAGAATGCAGTTTCACTACACCGGTGAATCAGGATGCCCACATCCCAAAGCCCTACAGCAGTCAGGAGCTGACAGGATTGTTAATACAGTTTCTACCAGAACTGCAAAGTCTGCCACTGGGTTGGAGATTTCTCAACCTGTGGTTCTTGGAGGAAGAGCGGGGACCTGGGCTGGCCATCCTCCATGGGTCTATGCCCACATCCCAAAGCCCTACAGCAGTCAGGAGCTGACAGGATTGTTAATACAGTTTCTACGAGAACTGCAAAGTCTGCCACTGGGTTGGAGATTTCTCAACCTGTGGTTCTTGGAGGAAGAGCGGGGGCCTGGGCTGGCCATCCTCCATGGGTCTAGCAGCCAGCCAGTGCCCTGACCCCACTGCACACTCCCCAAATCCCTAGTGTCCCTTCAGAGTCACCTCTCCTTTTCCCTGAAGAAACAAAAGCCCTAATACCCTTTCCATGAGCACACACGCGTGTGCACACACAAACACACATGCACACAAAGGCAAACATGCACATACGTATACCCACATACACGCAAACAGGCACCCACACCTGCATACATATATATGGCCCCGCACCACGTCTGTCTCTCTGCCTCACATTCAACCATCGTCCTTAGTGCTGGGCGTGAGTGACCCGTGAGACCAGCTCATCACTACTCAGAGGCTGTGTGCATGCACAGATCCCAGTGACTATGGTCAAGGCACCAACGACACACTGAAACAAATGCTTGACACACACGGTCACCTGGGCTCCACCACATCTACAGCTTCCCTAATGTTAATTCTGCTATAAATTGATAGGAATAAATCCATTCTGTGACTTTCTTGGTATTCGGTTTTCAGTGATTCTATTTTCCAAGTCATTTTTTCCAACACAATCTGTCGGTCTTTTCAACACCCCCGCCAGGAACTGAGGAGGGGTAGGGTTTTTCGGATGAGAAAACTGAGGTCAGGAAAGGTTCCATGACTTGCTCAAGAGGCTACCATGCTAACGTGGATTTGTGTTCAAGATCACACTGTCTGCTCAGCTTGGCCCTGCACCACGTCTGTCTCTCTAACACACATTCAACCATCGTCTTTAGTGCTGGGCATGAGTGAACCATGAGACCAGCTCATCACTACTCAGAGGCCGTGTATGTGCACAGATGCCAGATGTTTCTGCCTCCTGGCACCTGCTTCTCCTTCCCCCTGCAACTCTCTTTGAAGAACCACCTCACCCCACTCTTTTCCAGGGGCCTTCCTCCATGTGACCCAGCCTGGCCAATCAAGATTTCCATCCCACCCCACCTGAACCTTGTGACTGGGTCAGAATGGGGCCCCTGCTGGGGCCATCTCCAGCCTCTGCAGCAGCCAAGCCGACGAACGGAAGCCTGGTTGGGAACCTAGTCTGCACGGAGGATGGGGGCCAAGGCAGGGAGAGGTACCCTCAGCCAGCACAGTGCCCCGGCCCTGCTCACCTGTGCCTGTCAGTCCCATTTGCTGTGGGCACCAGCTGGGGCAGAGTCTGCCTTCTGCAGCAGAAAGAATCCCAGCTGCAGTGGGATCTCGGGGCTCAGTCCCAACTGGAAAGTGTCAGCCACTCCCCAAGGCAACCAAGGATGCCACATTAAACCACAATCCCCACACCCACATTTAAACAAGTGTGGATTGTTCAAATCAGCATTTATTGGAATGAAAAACATGCCCTATCTTTTGCTTTATATTCCTAAAGGGCGGCCCACTGAAATATGATTTCCATGTACTAAATTTAACTTTCTTAACACAAGTAATTTTTTTATCTGACTTTTAAAACACAGCCCCAGTGAGTAGGGATCTAGAGGCTGCAACACTTTTTTTAGAGGCCCACAAAAATGTTTTACTTTCTTTTAAAACCAGAAGAAAAAGATGAGATTTTAAAGTGGAGGAAAACATTTTAATATATAATAGCAATATACTCATCTTCATTCCAGTGCAGTTATAAAATATAACTTTAGGCATTTTTGTTTTTTATGGAGTAAGAGACCCATGAAGATATCAGAATGCAGCCCCGCCAGTGATTAGCATCAACCTGGGCAGTGAGACCAGGTGAGGACCCCACCTCTGCAGGCCCAGAGCAGACAGAGGGCGGGGCAGCACACAGGCCGCAGGGGTGGCCTGTTCCTGAGCACGCTTCAAGCACACACCGGCACCTCACACCTATGGGCACTGTTCTATGGCAGGAGGAGTTCTTGCCCTCACTGCAGCCCCTCCTGACCTGCCCACAGCCCTGCCAGGGGGCACGGTACCCATGGCCTCGACCCACCGCCCCACGCAGAGGCCCGTACCTTGTGAGTCAGAGCGGCATACAGCAGGTAGCCAGCCTGAGTGTGGACGAGCCCCTTGGGCGAGCCGGTGCTCCCCGAGGTGTACAGTGTGAAGAGCATGTCCTCACTGCCCATGCTCTCTGGGGCACACACAGGGTCCTCCTTGGCCATCTCCTAGAAGGGAGAAGAAACACAGCCCATCCGGGCATTCAGCCTCTCCCTTCCATTCATCTTCCTTGAGAAGCCCACTGCCCCAACTGCTGCAGGACTCAGCAGACAGGACTCAGAGTTCACCTTCTCTGGCCTGCCCAAGTTCAATTCCGAATGCAGAGAAGACGCGGACCAAAAGGATGCATCAGTCATTTCTGCTATCGTAAGTGTTCCAGTATACTTGTGGCGTTTGAGTTCCATCTTCCCAACCAGGACATGTAAGCCCATCAAACATCACGGGGGAACCCTGGGCACCTCTACGGAACCCAGATTGAGAATCAAAACCTAACAAGACTAATAACAGCCTCTCCTCCTCTAACTGTACAAAGCAAGGTAAACCCACCTGCTCGAGGGGGATGTCCCGGTCCCCCATGTAGACCTCATTGTCCGTCCTGTGAGCCACCAGGACATGCTGGACGGTCGGGCACTGCTTCATGGCTTCATCCACTATTTTCTTCAGCTCTACCACGCGCCCTCCCCGCAGTCCTTGGTTGAAGGTAATAACCACCTTGCACTTGGCTGACGGAGACAACGGACATTTCTGATCAGTCTCCTCCCAGCTTTGACCCTCACAGCCCAACTCACAACCACACCTTTCAGGCCTGGGAGTGTGGTAGAGAAAGGAGTGTGGTAGAGAGAGGAGTGCGGTAGAGAAAGTCCCGTCTTGACTAAAAGAGTCCACAAAGAGGGAGGCCTGCCCACATTGCAACCTTTGGGTGCCATGACTTTTCCCAGCTCTGAGGGGGAAGGGACCGGACATAAATTACTTTGAAGCTCAACTCTTCCTCATCGGGTTGGTAGCATGAAGACAATTTCCCAAGCAGACTTCCACCTGTCCCTCCATTTGCCTGGGAGCTTTCCCCAGGTGAGGGGTCATCACACCACCCACAGCGACCGTGGTGGCAGAGCCACACAGAGAGGCAGAGACCAAGAATGCTGGAAATCAGAGGCCAAGCCCCAAGGTATCCCATGTGGCTAGGCCCTGTCCAGGGAGACTCGTGGGAGCCAAGAACCGTCACTGTCCAGAGAACAGAGACCATACGCAGGTGGACGCTCAGGAACTGCCTGCCCCAACCCCACCTTCACAGGAAGGCCCTCCTGGCTCCACACCTACCCCGAGCCTCCATGGCTAACCTAGGGTGAGGCCCAGGGCAGGGAATGAGGGACGTACACACGCTGGCCTGGGGACCACAGGCGAAGGACCTACTGCACACACTGAGCCCCAGCGTGGGGAGATGCAGACAGATCAGGGCTGCAGTGGGCTGCCAAACAGTGAGCCCCTAAGAAGAATCTGGAACACGTACCCAGTTGTACTGGCAGAGCCTCACCCACATCCTCTGGGCCTTTTAATCACTCGGCACCGAGGTCCTCTTCCCGAGCCATAGGCAGAAGTGCTGGGGAATTACCCCCACCCCATAGCCCTCAACCGACGACCCTCAAGAGTTGAGATATAAGTACTACAGCCCCCTGCCCATCTCCCGGGGTCATCTTGATGCTTATGTGCTATGATCATCCAGGGTTTCCCTGTGGGTTAAGCTCTGGTCATCTACCGTGGCCTCACTCCCCACTGCCCCACAGTGCTTCCCAGGACCCTGAACACACTGCCTACACGTGAACGTTTGTCTAAGGTCTCTTCTGGGGGAAACCTTACTAAGGCATCAGTCTCTCAGCCAGCCTCAAAGTGCTTTCTAGCAACATGTGCACACTCTTTCTTACTCCTAGTCGCCCCAGAGATGTCATGCTTTGAGGGCCACCTGAGAATTCAGCACAGGCCTCTGCAACTGGATAAGCCAGCAGGACCATCTAGGGGTCAAGGAGATTCCCTAAACCTGCCCAAGAACAGCCACCCCTGCCTGGGAGCCATGAACTCCCTAGGGACCTCAGCCACACACCCTCTTTGCCCTTCAGGCCTTAGCAATCAGTCACCTCGGGAAACCAAGTCAGTCAGGTGGAGCCCGTCGCAGACTCTCCAGACCTACATCCCACAGAGCTGGGTTTGGTCCAGGGGAGGTTCCTGTGGCTGAGGAAGGGAGATGATCCAGCAGATAGAAATGAACTTTCTCAAGGAGATGAAAGACAAAGAAAGCTCACAGGGGTTAGGACTTCCCACAAGGAAAACAGTGGCCCCGGCCCATCCACCATGTCCAGGATGTGGACACCTGGAGGGTGGGTGTCATTATTCCGCCCCCGCAGCACCTCTCAAAGCTCATCTCCTGACCTCCACCCTCCCTACCACACCTCTCTCTCCACTCCAGAGCCTGGAAGCCAGCCAGGGGACTGGAACTCTAGGACATACTTACTGCCCAGCTCTCAAGGAGACCCTGGTGGTCATGCTCACAAAACATACCCCATGCTCAGTGGCAGAGTGAGAACGGCCACACATTCTTTGACCTGTTCTCATGGAGAAGTAGGATCTAGGCCAATTCAGCCTGTTAGCTCTGTTCACCAGCCACAGGCAAATTTTCCGCGAGAAATAAGTACTCTCAATGGCACTAGAACCTGGCACCTTCCCTGGGAAGCAAGCTTGAGGGACTCTCTGGAAGAGAGCAGGATCAGACTGCACAGACACGGGGCCACTGTCTGGACACTCAGCCCTCTGACAACAGCAAAAGCAAGAAGTTGCTATCATTCTGCACTGTCCAGGAGAGTCTGACCCACCTGCAGACAGAAAGCCTTATACACACACCACATGCCCTCCTCACCTGCCTCCAGGCCTCCAAAGACAGTCCAGCCCTTCGTTCCTCATGACAGAAGGTATCCAGCTGTATCAGCTGAATCATCTCCATGCATCTCCAGCCTGACCTCCCCCAGACGTGTCTTCCCTCCTGCACTGCAGCCACACCAGCCCCTCCAGGCCCTCACACACACGGTGCTCCTCCCACCACATGGCCACGCCTCTGCTGCTCCCTCCCCCTGCAGCTCTCCCCTCCCTCTCCCCCTGACTAAATCCAACACACTGAGATCTCAGCTCACAGAACAAATGATCATTCAGCCATGTTCCTGTCCCTGGCAGCATCTGTCATTTGTCTGTGTGACTTTTTATTAATGTCCATCTCCATTCATATGGTCTCCACCCTGATGGCCAGGCCCCCAGAATGAGGACCAGGTGACTCCCAGGTTCTTCCCTCCCCCTGCCCACACGCTTACCATCATTGATCCTCCCAGCCAAGGAATACGCGCTGAAGCCAGCAAAGATGACTGTGTGGACAGCTCCAATCCTGGCACAGGCCAGCATTGCCGCCACAGCCAGTGGGGACACAGGCATATAGATGGCCACACGGTCCCCTCGGTGGACTCCATACCTCTTCAGCGTATTGGCCAGGCGGCATGTGGTCTCCAGCAGTTCCCTGCAGCACAGGGAAGAGAAGGGCATCAGAGTCCAGGACGGTGAAAGTGCAGAACAGTCTGCAAAACCACAGGTACTACTGTGCACCCAGCCCAGTGCAGGAGGACAGCAAACACTCAAATACTTGTTGCATGGAAACTTCTCTTCTAGAAAGAGATGTTTTTAACACTTATGGATTGGAATTGGCAGAGATTCACTGCCACACTGCTGAGACAATATGGCTATCCTTGTGTCCATTTAGTGCAGGGTTTCTCAGAGCCCACAAGTGTCCCAAGCATAGATCATCATATTACTGAGACTTCTGAAAGCTTTCTTCTAGAAAAAGACAGATCTCTTAAGACATATATTGGGGAAAGGGCAGGCCCCAGTTTTTTGAATCAACACAGACTTGGGGCATCAAGCAACGCTATTGCCGGGCAGCTCCCCAGTCCCAGGCAAGACAGACCCCAATTCTGCAATGCTGCAGAGTCCAGCAGGAAAGTGGCCCGCAGATCAGACACCCTCCCTGTGGCCCGAGGCAGCACCGGTGGGCAACAAAGCACCGGGCTCTCTCCAAGCCTGCAGCTAACCACCACCACCTCTGTCCACGTGGTATGGGCACGCCCACTGCTCACGCCACTCCTGGGCAAGTTGACTGGCTCGGGGTTAACACATGATCCAACCCAGACGAATCAGAGTCCACGTCACTCAATGCGGAGAAACCCAGGAGCTGCCCCCTTGCCTGGTGTAGAGCTAGAAGCGGAGACAGCGGGTGAGATCCTGATGGTTCCCTTCAGTGTCTGCCACCGCCTTGTCCACTGAACAACTGCAATGACCAACCATTTTCCCACTTTTGCTGTGTGTGGCTTGATGTTCAAGAATTATTTGCAATAAAAAGGACTAACAGAGCAGGACAGAACAAGAGGGGAAACCGAGGCCCCTTCTCTCGGGGGCAGGGTGGGGCAGGGCAGACCACCAACCAGCCACACCCTGCCCTGTGCGCTGCTCCCACATCAGACCCTGCTTCAGACCGTCCTCCCCGCTCAGCGAGGCCCCTTGCAAGCATGTTTGCATAGTTCCCCTCTGTTCAAAGGGACGTCAAAAGGGCTCCCAAGAAAGGGGAAGCTCAACAAGAGGCCTCCCAGGAAACCAGAGTGGAATGGTCCCCTTCTCAGGCAGGAAAATAAACGGTCCGCATCTCAGGCAGGGACGTCAAGGAGGCCTTTGTTTCTTCCCACAGCCATCCAGCAAGGAAGACCAATGAGAACCAGGTCACAAGTCCAGCCTACAGTCTGCAGCCGGTGACTGCTGCCCGGGCTGGCTCCAGTGTGCCCGTTCTGTGGGATTTCATCTTTTCTCCTTAAAGCTTTCAGAAAAAGTACAAAGGCGCCTTTCAGTGGCACCCCACGCCCCCCTGCCAGTTCATGATGAAACAAAGAAACCATCCCCACCCCCACAACCCCCAGCACCAAACTCTATAGAATCCAGCGCCCAGAAACACTCCTACTACTCCCAGGGAAGAGGCTGGGACGCATGGGACGCTGCTGAAGAGGCAGCTGTGGTCAGTAGCCAGAAGAGGAACTCACATCCTCAGGGCAGGCTCTACCTTCCTAACTTTGAGGGCTTAAGTCTCCAGGCCGTGCTAGAAAACTTGTGCGTGTGCCCACCAATCAGTGGCGATGAAATTCAGCTCCTCCTCTTCAGACACGAGGCAGTGATGTGACGGAAGGACGGCAGAATGTCCACCCAGGCCTGGTTAGCTTTCTATGCAGCTGCACAGGCGTGAGGGCTTACCCTTCTCAGATGCCACGTGACCATCTGGGAAACAGCAAGGGCCATGCACCTTGTATAGCTGTCACAGGGTTAGCAAGGAGCAAGGACCACCCAGGACCCAGGACCCTGCTGTACATTCAGCAGGTATTCTCTTTCCCATCAGATGGAAACTCCCAGAAATCTTTGTTTGAAATAATTTTCTAAAATGACTAAAATCAGCTAATTCATTTTGTGAATTCCCAAGATGTTAAAAATCTGGTTCTTGGCACTATGGGGGTGGGTGTGTTGGGAGTGGACAAAGGAAATGAGAGGGAAAGTGTCCTCCAGGAGCACAGCTCCCGCTGGGGGAAATGAAGGCACGTATGCGAGGGTGTGCAGGGCATTCAGTACCTCAACTTGAGGTCCAGCTGCTGAAGGCAGCAGGAAAGGCAGCTGGTGAGAGCTGCCAGGGCAGGTCGGGCCTTGCACTCTGGTGCTATCAGACGGCTTCTGTCCTTAAACCTCATGAACCAACCTCTGCTGGCTTCCAGCTTTTCTTCTGAAGCTTCCTCACCTCTCTCAGCCTTCATAGAATTGTGGAGAGTTAGGGCTTTGCTCTGGATCAGGCTTTGGCTTAAGGGAATGCTGTGACTGGTTTGATCTTCTCTCCAGACCACTAACTTTCTCCATATCTGCAGTAAGGCTCTTACTGCGGAGGGCTTTGCTTTCTTATCATTCATGTGTTCACTGGAGCAGCACTTTTAATTTTCTTCCAGAACGTTTCCTTTGCAGTCACAACTTGGCTAACAGTTTGGCACAAGATGCCTAGCTTTCTCAGCTTTTGACATGTCTTCCTCACCAGGTTTAATCATTTCTAGCTTTTGATTTCAAGTGAAAGGCATGTGACTCATACTTTCACTTGAACACTTAGAGGCCACTGTTGGGTTATTTGGCTAAATTTCAATATTATTGTCTCAGGGAATAGGGAGGCCTGAAGAGAGGAAGAGAGATGGGGGAATGGCCAATCAGTGGAGCGGTCAGAACACACACGACATTTATGGATTAAGTTCACTGTCTCATCTGGACATGGTTCATGGCTCCCTGAAGCAATTCCAATAGTAACATCAGAGACCAGTGATCACAGGTCACCACAACAGGTATAATAAGGAAAAAGTTTGAAATATCAGGAGAATTACCAAAATGTGACAGAGACATCAAGTGAGCACACGCTGCTGGAAAAATGGTGCAGACAGACTTGCTTGGCGCAGGGTTGCCACAAGCCTTCAATTTGTAAAGAATGCAATATCTGCCAAGGGCAATAAAGCAAAGTGCAATGAAACGAGATATGCCCGTTCCTAAAATTGGACCAAGACTCACAGCTCTTCACGTTCCACTCCTTAGTCATAGCTCAGCCTTTTAAAGCTGCCCACAATAAATCTAATTTGTCACATAATGACAGCCTTTCAAATTCCCAAATACTCTCCATCCCTCGTCCTCTTCGAAGCCTCTCCTCTCCCAGGTCTCTCATCCAGCTCTCCATGAGCCCACTCACTCTCTCTGGACACCCCCAGATTTCCAAATGGATCCCCACATTCCCACGGTGTCTGCCCAGAGCAGAATGCGAGCACCCAGACCTTTGACCTCAACTCTGTATTTAATCATGTACATTAAGAGCATATTGACTTTTTAATGCCTGACGCAAGTGGCTCAAAGCCAACATGAGGTCACAACCCACACCCTCCCACCACCAGTATACATAACAGATGCTGCTTAACCAAGGCCTTCTCATATCATGGTCATGGAACTTCTTTGTTTTTTTTTTTTTTTTTTTTAAAGCAGACTTTCCATTTATCCCTATCTAAATCTATCTCAATTCTACCCATCTTTCCAGCTAACCTATTATGTTTCAAACTTAAATTTTTCATTTTAAGCTTTCATTTTTTATTAGTAATTTCCTACAGACCTGTACCAATAGAAAATATGGTCAGCAAAGCTAGGTCTTTAAATCACTGGAAAGTAAATGCTCAAGTGATCCTGTCATTCCAAGTAGTCAGAAGCTGTTCCAAAGCATGTAAGAACACGGGCATTCATGACTTCTCAAAGCCGTCCACAAACTGAAGTCTACTGTTTCTGTGTCAAAAAGATAATGCAGCCACCCAGCGAGGAGTGCTTTGTGCTGTAACTGCAGGAAGCGCTGGCTTCCTCCTGCCTGCAGGATCTTCTTACTCAGCACCCAGCGGGCTTCCCCAGGCACAGCCACGTGCAGCTCTCTGAGAGATGATCTCACTAAAATGATTTAGAGTTTTATTTTTAAGTGCAAAGAGAAATATAACACTTGTTGTTCAGGTACTGAGCAGGATATTAAGTTTGTGTGCAGAGTAGACTTGCCAGAGCCAGGCTCTCAGTATGGCATATGCAAATGATGTGCACGGATGCACATATTTGGCTGTGAGCTCCTGATGCTTATTAACACCAGTAAGATGTTGACTGGCCTTAGGAGAAGGAAGAAGACCTTCCATAGCAGACTGTTAACATCAGCTGGGAATAAGTTTTATCCAATGCTAAAGATATAAACCAACTGCAAGTATTTGTAACCAACATGACATTTACATGAACTCCAACCCTGCCCCCCAGCCTCAGAATCTAAGATTAGTCCAAAACAGGAAACAGCTGGAAACACAGTTCAGAGAAAAGAAAGAAATACACTGGTATTTATTTACTCATGTATCTTCCAATCAAAGCTGTTTTTTCACCTTTAATATTTGTAAGTGTCTTTCCTCCCTAACCATTTCCCATTGACAGCCCAGGGAAGTGGATGTCATCTGTGTGTGTAGTTGTGTTTAAGAAATAAACAAATTAGAAAGTACTGTTAGTTAAGCAACAGACTCACTGTTCATTTTTGAGGAAATGTCTGCCAAAAGCCTGAACATGAATAACTGTAGTTTGTTTGTCAGTCATGCTTTCAAGTAAAAATAGCATTTCGTGGGGAAAAAAAAGAAAGAAATTGAGAATGCATGATTTGCTCATTTCCTATCTCACTGTTCATTTTTGAGGAAATGTCTGCCAAAAGCCTGAACATGAATAACTGTAGTTTGTCAGTCATGCTTTCAAGTAAAAATAGCATTTCGTGGGGAAAAAAAAGAAAGAAATTGAGAATGCATGATTTGCTCATTTCCTATGATCACTCTGGCCCTCAGTACCCATGAAACAAACACCAGCTAGCAGACTTATCTTCTTTATTGTCCATCTGTCCCACTGGAGTACAAGGTCTACTTGGGCAGAGATTTGGGTTTTGTTTATTGCCTTCTTCCCAGAATCTAGAGCTAAGCCTAGTTCGTAAAAGTTCAATAAATATTTGTTAACTGAATGGGCCCAGCAGGTGAGCGTGAAATAGAGAGAGCCCAGCAGGTACAGGGCAATTGACTGCAGTGCCATGTGGCTCCCGCTACAGACACCCCACACCTTGCTGCACCTGTGGGGGTTGAGGCTGGCCACCACCCCAGTGTCACACTGGGACGGAAAGGACCACCCTCTGATAAACCAGCCCTGGCTACTTGTCTTCATTTTCTCCTGCCGACAAGGGAAGTAAAGCTGGCTAATGGTGGGGACATGTGAAGGCCTGTGTCAAACACGGAGCGTTTCTCACACACACTCACTCTCTCCCCAAGCCCACGTGCTGACAGGGAGGGCCCATCCGTGGCTGCAGGAGAGCCTGCGAGGACGACCCAGCACTGCCTCTGGGTGTTGATGTCTTCTTCAGCGTGCTGCTCTGGAAGATGGACAGACACCTTGGACCCTGAAGGTACTGTCGCCACAAATCGGATGTGATGGTGATGAGATTTGCTCACTCGGCTACCCACTACCACAGAGAGAACAGAAGCCAAGGAAATCAGCCGAGAGGGCTCATAAACCAGGTATGAAATCCTCACATGTCACTGTCTGATTTCATGGCCACAACCTGTAGCAAAGAGAAGCTGCAGTGAGAATACAAAGCGTCAGCTACACTTAAACACGAGGAGCTCCCCAAGCTGCCATTTGCCAGGGAGGGCCCCAGACAGGGTTCCCACAAGACAAGAGCAAACCTGGGTTCACGAAAGCTGTTTGTCACCCCGGGGGCATTGACTGTCTCATTTATAACATGGCCTGATGTTATAAACGAAACATGAAGTCCCAGACCCCTTTAAAGGCATCCCGTCAGCAGCTGTAATCCCTGCAGACAATGACAGGATGAGAAATGGGACAGAGAGAATCAGTGAACACTGGTGGTCCCTTGAGGTGGGTGGGCACCTCCAGCACCTCTTCTCATGAGGGACAGCAGCAAGTGCCAGTTCGCTTTGTGGGCATTGCAGCACCCTTGTCACGAGCACAGGGCGTGTGACACACAGCGTGTGCAAACACCTCGTAGGGAGCCCTGCCTGCACTGCCCACCCACCGCCCGCCACCCCACCGTCCCCAGCCTGCCCACCTCCCACGGCCACCTGCAGGCCCCATCTCCCACCTCCTCCACATCGAGGGGACTGGCTCCCTCCACAGCCCCCTCCTCCTGCCCACCATCACCTCCACCCCCAATTTACCTTCCCTTCCTGTGAGCTGGCAACAGTGAATCCTTCACCCAGGAGGACCCATTTAACTCTCACAACAGCCCATAGGCTCTGAGCTATGACTCCACTCTTCATTTGCCAGATGAGGAAACTGAGGCACAGAGAAGTTAAGTGGCTTTCTCAAGGCTACTCAGCTGAATGAATCTGGGCAGGACTCTACCCCAGGCCTGGGCTCCATGGGCCTTGCTCTTAACCAGGTCCTCCCATAACCCTCAGTGTCAGAACAACTCATTTTGTATTGTAAAGCTTCCCAAATTTCATGATTTTTGCCAGCTGCCAATGCTATTTTTATTTATGTAACATTTTTCCTTGGGTTGGTTTACTTTTTTAACATAAGTTTATTTTGAGAATAAACCAAAGGCTCTGAAGCTGAGGCTGAGAAGGGATATCAGCAAGAGAAGTCCTGAAGCCACTTGCTCACAGGGGTTAAATCCAGCCTGCCTTCTTGTCACCAGAATGGAAGAGGGCTGGGGGACGGGGGGGGGGGGGGGGCC
>NW_007729088.1:63532-78489 GCF_000696425.1 Galeopterus variegatus
GGGGGGGGGGGGGGGGGGGGGGGGGGGGGGGTGCCCTCTTCGTGATTCAGTGTTTGGCTCCTCAGTCAGTACCACCTGCTCCAGGTGTCTCCCCAGGCCAAATCCCACATCCTAACTTTTTCTTTCCTCTGAGCCACACTTGTGGAATGGAAGTAGCAGGTCAGACTCAAGAAAGCTCTGCCCTCCTTCCTAACTACAGCCTGGTTTCCCCTGCTCCTCAGCACTTGGCCTTTGGCCCGAGTCTTGTTTCAGGAAAAGAAGTTCCTTCCTGTCCACACCTAGCCCAGCTCACACCACTGAGGGAACCAGGTGGCAACGCGTTAAGAACCCTGGAGGCTGCTGCAGGCTGGCAGCCCCAGGACAAGAGTGCACAGGCCAACGCCCATCCTGGAAGCCAGCCCCGAAAACAGCTGGTGTCCTGGCAGGACATTCACCCACCCACCCAGTGGACCTGTTTCCCTCCCGGGGGAAAGCCACAGAAGTGAGTCCTTTCTCCCTGGTGGAATTTGGAAGAGGATGTAGCTTTTAACTTTCTGAAAGCATTCACTTCTCCCTGTGGTTAAACAACAAAAACAAAAAGCCACAGGATGTTTTCCAGGCCGTGCTCCAGGTTTACACCGTCGCACATGCGATCCCTCTATCAGGCAGGTCTCTCTAGGTTGCTCTGAGCGAGTCCACTCGGCTGCAGTAGCAACAGCAAAACACAGGGAAGCTGAGTTCACTCAGAAAGTTCCAGACTAAGGGCCGGCCCATGGCTTACTTGGGAGAGCGTGGTGCTGACAACACAAAGTCAAGGGTTAAGATACCTTTACCTTAGGTCATCTTTAAAAAAAAAAAAAAAAGAAGAAAAAAGAAAGTTCCAGACTAGATGTAAGCTGGGGGTCGTTCCATTCTCAGGCTTTACAGGGACTCCACAGAACATTCCAAATTAATACCAGGAGAATCAGTGGCACAAGAGCTTGGCACAACTGCCTCAGGCCCAGACTGCTTCCCCGCCTCTTGGTAGTGGCTTGGTGAAGCATAACACTGTTGAAAACAAGAGACTCGGGGGCTGGCTAGTTAGCTAATTGGTTAGAGCGTGGTGTTTTAACACCATGGTCAGGGGTTGGATCCCCCTTACCAGCCAGCCGCCCAAGATAAAAAAAAACAGGAGGCTCATGGAACCCAGAATTGTGCTGGCAAATGTTTAACAACCCGTTTTCTCAGGATAAAAGCCTTGATTTGTACCATTTGCCAATTATTTTCACTACAGCTGATTTCAAGCTACCAACACCACTCCTGAACGAGGTGCTGGGAGGATATGCAGTCACTCTAAGGAGGAGCCTATGTGACGGCAGACCCAACCCCCGCAAGCCTTCAGCACCACTAACCAAACCCGCCTTGCCCCAGGGGCAGCCTCCTCCTCTGTCCTTGCAGCCACACCCCAAAAGCTGCTGGTGACACCCCCCCTTGAAGCTACCCTCACAGTTCACTTAAACTAATTTTTTCCTCTCATGGCAGGCATGGGCAGGGGAAAAAAACTAATTTTTCACTTCATACAGTGATTATTAATAATTTATTCAATTCCTTTTATTTGATAATTATTCATTTAATAATAAATAGTTGCTAATAAAAACTTAGATTGTTAATTTGAGAGGAAAGGAGGGAGCCATCCCACGTTACCTCCCTTTCCAGGCCATAGTCCCTCTGGCCCTGGGTTTAAGGTGGCATGGAGGATCTGCCCTCCCTGGGCAGCCCTGTCACCAGGGCCACTGCACAGTCCTGCAGCTCAGTTCATCCCTGCTCGAAGGCACAAGCCCAAGGATATGCAATCCACACCAGACAGCACACCCCTTCGGAAGGGGTGCCCTTCTGCTCTTCCACAAAAGCACCCCCATTCATCCCCCTGAGAAACATGCCAGAAACCTCATATCGAACTGCACACAGTTTATTTAGTTGTAAAGTCCAGAAAACTAATGCGTTTAAAATGTGAAGACAGAAGACTGTCCTTTTTGCCTGCAAAGAATCTACATCTAGATGAGCCCACCCTGGGTGGAATTAATAGGTTACAGGGTAAAGATCAGAGTCTTTTAGTCACAGCAGACCTTGAACAGCTGGGTGGCCAAAGGCCTCTACACACAGGAATGATTCAGAAGGTTTGGTCACCTGCACCAGGAGGAGGGATCACTAAGCCCCATCCGATCAGCCTGGGTTCTGAAAAGCTACAGGTTAGGGCCTCATAGTTTAACAGCCAACTGCCCAGGCATCAACCACAGGCGAGCTCCACAAACCGACTGCTGGACTGCACCTGCATGCGGTCACCATGGTGATGTCTCCTCAGCAGCCATGCCAGCCTCCCTAGGCTGCATCCTCCTCTGAGACGCCCTTGCATGGGGCTCTGCGTGTCAGCCAGCTTGCACCAGACAGCTGCACATGGCTCAGCATGGCTGGGAGACACTGGGATTCTCTGAGCAGTTCACTAGCTGTGAGGGCTCCCAGAGGCAGCTGAACCAGCAACAAAGGTGGCTTCCTGACCCCTGGACTGAAGCCACAGCAATGTGTCTGGAAAGTCAGCAGTGCCCATGAGGTCTCCTGAGTCCATTCTGATAGTGCCAGAGGTGGGGGCTAAGGGTCCACCCAGAGGCTTGTGCAAATCTATAAACTCTCTGCTTAAGAAAGCAACAGTGAGTTCCCTTTTCTGCAACCGAGCATGCAGCCACATTACCAGGGATGTGTTTTCTTTCTTTTTTTTTTTTTTTCCTTTTTGTCTTTTTTTGTGACCGGCAACGGATCGCAACCCTCAGTGTTGCACCCGTACCGGACCGGGACCGGCAACGGGATCGCAACCCTTGGTGTTGCGCCCGCACCTCGCTCAGCCAGTGAGCGGCCGGTCTGTATGTGGGATCCGAACCCTCGGCGGGAGCGCTGCCGCGGCCTCAAGCGGCGCCCTGTAGCAGTGCGCCGCCGGGCCGGCCCCAGGGATGTGTTTTCTTTCTTTTTTTTTTTTTTTCCTTTTTGTCTTTTTTTGTGACCGGCAACGGATCGCAACCCTCAGTGTTGCACCCGTACCGGACCGGGACCGGCAACGGGATCGCAACCCTTGGTGTTGCGCCCGCACCTCGCTCAGCCAGTGAGCGGCCGGTCTGTATGTGGGATCCGAACCCTCGGCGGGAGCGCTGCCGCGGCCTCAAGCGGCGCCCTGTAGCAGTGCGCCGCCGGGCCGGCCCCAGGGATGTGCTTTCAAATACAGATTCCCAGGCCCCACGGGGGGTGGGGGGGGACTCAGAAGGGCTTGAGTGGGGCCTGGGTACTGTATTGCTAACGACCCTCCCCAGGGGACTCTGAGACGTAACCCATGGCTGAAAATCACTGCTTTAGATTCCTCGCGGAGTGACATCACTAAAACTGCCCAGCTCTGTTTCTCTGGCACATTTGGTGACTGTGAGGAATTCCTGAAGATGTTTACATCCGATAAGACTCCACGCGACCTCTTCTAAATTGGCCAAGGCTTTTATGCTTCAAAGCCATCATCCGAGCAGAACCAGCAGGGATAATGGGGCTGTGATGGCCCAAATGGGGAGCAACTAAATCCACTGCCACTGTGTCTGCCAATATCCTGGAACCTGTCTCCAGACTTCTCAGAGGAAGCTTGACTGGATTTGTTGAAGTGAAATTCTCAAGCCCTTCTCCCAACCCAACCCCTATTGTCACCACATTCAAAGGAGACCAAGACAGCCCTGGGGAGGGTCAGGGAAGGAATGAAGGGCTAGCCAGTGCAGGGCCAGTGGCCCATCTTCTGGGAAGAAGTCACTCCCTCCCCTGGCACCTGCCCAGCCCTGAGCCCAGTGCACTCTCTGCTCTTCCCTGCCCAGCAAGCACCCCCTTCATACACTCCCCCAAAACTCCACAGCCTTGGGTCCCACCTTCTCCAACAGTTGACCTTCTGTCCCTCCACAAGGGGTCCCGGGGCCCTCTGTCACCCATGAGCCCCCATCTCCCCAGCTGGTATCAGAGCTTGATGTGTGTCTTCTTGTCCTCCAGGGCCCCTGACATCTGGAAGACATCGATCTGGGCAGCAGCAGGGCACATTGCACACAGCAGAATCCAGGCCAGCACATGACCGGGATGATGTTTATTTAGATGTCTGTGGAGGTAGGAGCCTGGGCGGCAGAGTGGCACCACACCTTCACCTCCCTGTGACGATGCCCAAGGCAGGCTCCTCAGTAAACCTGCCACAGCCAAAGCTGAGTTCAAACCCTAATTCTGATCTCTCCGGCTCTGTGAAGTCAAGTACTGAAGCTCTCTGGGTCCTGGGCTTTAAAACCGAGGGCGACCATGAATATGAACTGAGACATCAGTGTCCACTCCTGCCCAGACAGCCTTGTGTGCGGGCTGGTTACCGGGAACCATTCTCACCCTCCCGAGGGCCACCCAGGGGACCCCACTGCAGGGCCGTGCTGGCTTCCGGCTGGGCGTCAGTTTTCATCCCACACACTGGTCACTGCGTCTAATTCATGGTGACACTTTCACTCTGCTCAGTGTCCCCTAGCATGGGAGGAGGAGGTGGATGGGCTGGGGGTGAGGGGGATGAGCCGGGGAAGGGGGATGAGCTGGGGCCATGTACATTTCTGGGCAGGTGAGAAGGTTCCCCTCACTGGTCTCTGTGGAGATGGACATTGGGCAGGACAGCAGGCAGGGCCATGGGACGCCACAATGTGGCCCACAACAAAGCTGAGAGTCAGGCCTACCCCGCTGTCTAGAGCCTGCAGAAAAAGGAGCAGAAAACACAAAACAGCAACAACAAAGCCTCGTCCTTGCAGACTCATCAGAAAAAGGCACAAGGTCCTGGGAGGGCCCTCTGGGGAGCCCGCAGTCCTCCCCTCAGCCAGCTGCCACTCCCCCTCCCACAGCCCCGCCACCTGCCAACAGCCCCTGCCTGGCAGAAGAGGGTTCACAAAAGCAGGGACCCAGCTCCAAGGGCTACGTTTGCTTATGCAAGTGCTCCTGGAATTACACTTCCGCCAGTTCTGCCCCAGAGAATTCTCAGAAAGGCCCCCATCAAAGAAGGCTCCCTTGACACAAAGATAAATTCTCTCAGTGTAGGTCACTCATGCTGCAATCTGAAGAAATAACCATTCTAAAATACGACATTCTGAGCACAGAAGAATAACAAAGGAACATAAGCGGTCGTATAGAGAAAGATTCAAAACCTTTCTCAGCTCCAACATCTGGAGCCAAAGTCTCAAGGAAAGCTAGAGGCAGGTTTAAAACCAGCATATTCCAAGTAACCTGGATTTCTATCAGATCTGGCAGCCAGCATGCAGATTCCAGACCAAGTCACAGCCAGAGTGACTCGGAGCTCTGCCCAGGGCCCGACCCCTTCTCAGGTAGGGCACCCGTGCCTAGACACCACGCAGGGCCCAGGGCACACTGGCCTCTCTCACCTACCCTGAGAGCCCTACGACTCCGGACCTTGTGTTCCTTGTGGGTCCACAGGGCTGTTCCACCCACAGCACCCCAGCCATCGACCTCATTGTCAGTTAATGACCCTTTCCTCAATTGCCACAATATTTTAATAAAGGAGTTTGCTCACTAAAGTAATTAACCAGGGGGTGAGCAGAGAGCAGAGTGCAAGGGTCATGCCCACGGGACAGGGGAGGGGGACCACCTTTCAGCTGACACACCTGTTCCCCCAGGTGTGGTCCTGCTCTGTCCTCACCCGCCCCACCCTCTAGGCCCCAGCAGCCACAGGGCCACCCCATGCCCTCCCCTTCAAACATGAGATCCTGTGCCGCCCTTCCTTCACCAGGCTCCAACCTACAGCTAAAATAGCCTCACCCTCCTGGGCACTGTTCAGGGCTTTCAACCCGCTTGTCCCATTCAACACTAAGCAACCCAGGGGAGGAGAAGCGTGATGCCATTTTGCAGATGAGAAAACTGAGGGTCAGAGAGGCAGGGTGATTTGCTCTAGGTCACACACAGCCAGGGGACGGAGCAGGCATCCAGCATGGCCTCCAGCCTCCACCTGTAACACGCTCACCTATCCTCGCCCCTCCTGCCTTCGGTGGCAAGCTTTCCCTTAGCCCCCAGTGCCCCTCAAAACTCAACCCCCGTCAAAGTCTTCTCCAACCGGGTGACCATGGAGTGACTTCCCACTCCCCAACTCCGACCCACAGGGACCAGCCACTTCTGTAACCTTCATAAGTGGGCATGTTTGAAGACATTCAGGGCCAAGAACAGAAACAAGCCTCACAGGGAGGCAGCTCCAGGCTGCAGGTCCTCCCACCCACCCCAACCCCAGCCACAGCATGTGGTGTGTGGCAGCTCCCTCTCCCCCAGATAAAGAGGTGGCCCCACGGGCCGGCCCCCATCTCGTACATCCCTGTGGGCTCCCACATTAGGCACTAATGTGCCTCAGTAAAGCCCCGTGCCCAGCATAGCACAGCGGGGGAAAGCCATCCACCTCGGAACCCACCAAGGGGCTCTGAAGCAGCAGGGCCAGGGGAGTCCTGATATCCCACCTGCTCCTCTGGAAGGGTCTTTCTCACTGTGCACAACCTCCACCCAATAAAAAGGCCCAGGATGGAACTAATGCAGAAGTCACTACTTCCAGGGGTAGTCTCCACAGTGAGAACTGCACTCAGCTCTCTGTGCACTCGGGCCCAGCTCCGTCCCACTGCGTTCCACAGTGCTTGTGGGGACCCACCCCCTGGCCTACACAGTACTAAATCCTTGTCTTACAGGAGGACATTGAGGCCCAAAGTGACAGCCCAAGGCCACAGGACTGATCAGGGCTAAAACCTGGTCTTACAGCTTAGTTAAGATGCTCTCATTTGGGCTCAAGTTCAAGTTCAGAGCTTCTGTGGAGAACCTCAGACAACAGATGTGCTAGTCCAGGGCCCTGGTGAACACTCTTGGCCTGGCATCCACAGTTTGCTGTCCTCTGTTTTGGGGCACACCCCATGGGCTGAGAGGACCCAGGACCAACAGCAGGGCCCTGATCTGCTCCCCATACCCTGCATTCCCAGTTTGGGAATCCTGGCCCAGACCGCTAGGCTGCAGGCAGGAAGCATGCACACCAGCCGGCAGGACTGGCCTAGCTGATCCACCTACGGCCTTCCTGAAAGGGAGGACTTTGTGTTCCTCCACCCACCCCTCCAAGGATCCCCAGAGTCTGCCTAATTAACTAAGATGTGAAAGACAGAAGGAGCAGCTGCCCAGGGCACTATCTGGCCACACACCTCGGGAGCCGCCCACATTATCTGCACCTCCCTTGTGGCCCCTGGCAGACCCTGCCTTGCCCAGGGTTTGTCTGCCTGTGGGTTCCCTGGGAAAACAGCTCTCTCAGGTGGTTCTGGCAGAGGAAGGCTGGAAATGGGCCCACGGTGGCCCTCTTCTTGGAAGATGGGCTCAGACTCCCCCAGGCTGAGCCTCTGCCAGGCAAAGGGCTTCTGCCCCGTTGCCTCCCAGCGGCAAGTAAGCACTGCACTTATGAAGGGGGACGCTCAGCAGAACCAGAGCTGAAGAGGTTCTCCTCCTTCCAGACCCTGCAGCCAGGACCAGCATGAGGCCCCCACACTGCCCAGTTGTGACACTCAAACAGTACTGGAACTACTATCCAAGTCATCACTATTTTTACTTGCTAATACTTTTACTTCCAATGCTTTCTCTCATCTACTTGTGCCAACACTACAGAGTCATGTCAGTTATAACAATTACCCCATTTTACAGATGTGAAAATCATGCCCTGGGAGGTGACATGGCTTCACAAGGTCACTGGCCAGCAAGAGGATGATCCTGAACTACAGTGTGCCTCTTTCTGCTGGCCCCATTTCCCTTGAGGACCTGTGGAGACACAGGCCTCAAATTTCTCCATGTCCAGGCAAAGGCAGTTGGCACCTGTCCTGGGGGCCAGTCTGCAGGTGCTGACCTGCTAGCTCTATGCCTGAGGTCATGGTGGGGCTGATAGTCAGGTTCTTTCTCCAGGCCACCTGAGACTCTCCTGGAGGCTTGTTAACATGCAGACTTCTAGGCCGCCCACAGCTTCTTACCCAGGAAACTGCCTTACCACCAGCATCCCAACCTCTGCCAGCCCCAAAGCATTTCCTTAAAAGCTACAAGTCTGCATGAGGCATCTGTACAAGGAAGCACTTTGTTCAGTGGCAGGTGTGTGACTGCTGGCAGGACAATCAGCACCAACATCTGGGGGGCTTTCCTCGGAGAGGGGAGGAAACCTAAAATGACCAGAAAAACAATTAACCCAAGTCCCTCAAATACTAGCTGCAATTACAGATAACCCACACATACACTTTCCTTTACAGTCAAACAATAAATAGAAATAGTCATCCAGTACCAAACCTGGCCTGCAAAACCATTTTGGACTAAATCTGTATTTTTAAAGAAACCAAATAATACTTTTCCTGTACCCATAAATTGGTCTCTGGCCTGGGGCTGCTTCAGCACCGTGGAATTGAAGTTGCTCTTAGCTTTAGCTAAGAGGACTGGCTGCAGTCCTAAACATTCCCACATGGTTTACATTTAACCACGCAGCTCAACAGGCTGCCCAGGCCCCACTCACAGACTGCTGAAGGCTGCTGAGCACTGATGCAGTACATGCAGGCTCTGTCCAGCCAAGGGACATCACGTGCTCACCCCAGGGTCCAGGCATACCTGAGACACTGACAGAAGGAAATCAGTCCTCCAGGGATCACCATGGCTGGACCACTTACAGCAGGATCTCTGGGTACCCAGCAAGCCCCTGTTCCCCTACCCCAGCTCCGACCCTGTTTTTCCTGTTATTGAAGAACACCTCCCAGGCAGCAGCCCAGGTCCCCTTTCAGAATGAGGTTTGCTCACACGCAAGTGGAGTGGGGCCAACATCAGTAAAAAAGACCTAAGCCAGCTTGTTTATACATGCAGCACTCCCGAAATCCGTGTGCACAGGGGACTCGTGGGACCAACTCTGTTGGCTGGTGGGAGGGGGCCCGAGGATGCCAGCAGCAAGGTGGGCTGGCCCTGGGCCACAGGAGTCTGCCCAGGGACCAGAGACAAGAGATCAGCACAGGCCCTGAGTCCAGCCAGGTTGGAGAGACAGTCTCAGAGGAGCACAGAAGGCTGGGCTGGGCCTGAGGGCTGCTGGGGGGGGGCGGGCCCAGGTATGTGCAGGACAGCACCCAGTGGTAGCTGCAGCCCATTAACGGACATCACCTGCTGTGTCCAAAAGTCAATTTGAGCACAGTTTTACCAAGTTTGGTGAATCTGGCCTATAATAAAACTGGAGTTCGAGAAACAAACTGGAAATGACAAGTGCCCATTCACCCTCAACTCACCCAAGTGTGGGGGGTAATCATCGATCTCAGACCTGGTCCCTCTCCAGTCTGGACCCATCTGGACCTGCTTCTCTGAAGTCCTCCAAGTCCCAGCCACGTGCTTCTGGGACACCTACGCTTATTCCCCCTCGGGGTCTTGGCCTGGGCCCAGGATGCTCCTGCCCAACGTTCTGCTGGCCGCTGCTCCTTGTCAGCAGGACCTCAGCTTAAATGTCACCTCCTCAGGCCTTCCCTGACTATTCCATCAAAAGGGACCATCAAGCCACAACCAACCATGTGTTTGGGATTGCTTATTACTACAACAGCCCCCTGGCTGTCCTGAGTGACCCAATGGCACTCAAAGAAGACACACTGAATGATTGAATAAGAAAAGCCAGAAGCCAGCTGCCCCCAGGGGAGGAATCACACCTGACAACTTGCTGTGGGGTTGGGGCAGATAGAAGCAAGTGGTAATAAAGGACGCAGTGCCTGAGCGGGAAGCACAGGGGCTTTAGTGGAGAACCAGGGTTCTGCTCTGACCGGCCACGAGACTGAGCACGGCAGCCCCACAGGATGCAGCTCCAGGAAGGCGGGTCGCTGTTACTGTGGCTGGGCTCCTCTAAACCCCCAGCGAACTCCCGACATTTAGAAGGGTGCTTCGCACACAGAATCAAAAAACAGACAATTCAGGTTTTATAAAAGCTCTTTAGAAGACTATTTTACATACGTCCCACTCTCTGAAGCTGACAGTAAGAGGCTGAGCGGCTTTCATTATTCCAGCGTGCTTTTTATTCAGCTTGCATTCATGTTTACTTTTCCTGGGATTAGGGAACATTTCCAAAGCTGAAACATGCTTCCTGATACTCAGACAACCCCTCCCCCACAGCCAGCCACAAGCACACAAGACTGGGCCAGATCCCTCCCCTATACGTTGAACATTCAGTGTTTATTTCAAAAGAGCCAGTTCCTTGCATGGAAATCTAAAGACGTTAAGCACTGCCAGAGTGAACAAAGCCAAGCCTCCTCCCAAGCTCGGTCACCCTGCTCTGGTAGTGGGCCCAGCAGGGGCGTTCGGTCCACCGCAGAGAACAGAGGAGAAAGCCAGATCGCCCCGCCGGGAGCTGAGACCCACCAGGGGATGCACAGTACCTGTAGGTGATCCTCACTTCAGTTCCAGGCTCATCTCGCTCCCAGATCAAAGCAACACTTTCAGGGGCCTTCCGAACATGCTGATCCAAGCAGTTGACTGTACAAAAACAGGTTTGACAGACATTACACTTGGTTCTTCAGAAGGGGGTCTAGCTTGCTGTGCTTGCTCTACTGCCACTGAGAGAGACCCTCCTGTCCTTGATGGTGACTTTCTACCTCTTTGCAAGAAGACAGTGATGGTCAAAACTGCGAGAGGGGGAAAGGCGCTACACAAACACAATCTCAGAGGTGCCAGGTGATTGCCCACAAACATTCTGAAGCAGCATTGCTTCACACCCGTGGCCCCATCCCTGGCTGCATGCTGGCATCACCTGGGCCAGCCCTGGAGGCCCTGCCCAATGTGCCGGGCTGGACCTCGTGGTTTTCCAAGCTCTCTGGAAGGTTGCCATGTGCAGCCAGGGCCAGGCACTGCACCTGAGCTATTGGAAAAAGTCCTGAATGCAAAGAGGACATTCCTATTTGAGAGCGTGACTCAGGCCACGAGCTCTCATGTGCCCAGTGTTGATCTGGACCCCACCGGGTGGAAGTGCAAACCAGGACAAGGGTCCAGATCTCCTCTCAGGTGTTCAGCCAGCACCCTATAAACCTGCTTCTGCACCATAGTGACCCAATGGCAGGGAAATGCCATCCTGGTTTTCCAGAAGTCTCTGCTCCTCTCCCCTGTTACCCAAGCTCAGATCACATGACTTGCCCTCAAAAACAGGTCAGTTCTGCTCATCCAACCCCAGGATCAGTAGGATCGCATTCATGTGCTGACATCCTGTTCACTATTCATCTGACTTCACTATTCATTTTAACTCCAGCTGGTAGAAAGCCCCTTCCAACCAACCCACGAAGCCAGGTCTCACTACTCATTTTCCATCAGAGGGTCCCCAGGAATGCTGGGGACATGAGTACTATGAATAGCTTCGAGGACAGCAGCCATCTGCCCCCTGGTCTCTCAGGGTCACCCTAGTGTCCCATATGTAAGTTATACCTCAAAAATTTAATAAATGAGGATAGGTGCTGGTGGGGGGGGGATTACTAATACTACTAACTGACACAGGAAAGTTCTTTGAACTACTAGAAAATAGAAGAAATGCCCCAAAAATAGAAGAGAAAAAAAGCAAGAAGTCAAACCGGGATGACCAGGCCCACTGGCAGACCTGGATTTACACAATAAATTCAACATTAGTATGTGTGCATGCACGCGCGCATGTGAACACGTGTCCACAGCAAGGTCATGCTACGTTCTGCTCAGTGCAGTCATGCCAAGCACACGTTAATCTCACACGAAGCACTCACCCCCACCGAGGGTCTCCAGCGCTGTTTACAGCCACAGTCCCGGAGTGCCCAGGAGCACCCAGGAGGCCCAGGCTGGGACCTCAACTAAAGTCATGCAGGCTGTAGGGTGGTCTGTTTATTTTAGCAAAAAACGGTTCATAACATTAAAAACACTAGACCTTCCATTCAACCCCTGAAATTCTCCACCCTTTCCCCAAATGTTTTTCTGGATGATGGCAGGTCTTTTAGGAGCACACGGGAAGGAGCATACAAAACCTGAGATGGTTTAATTCAGTTTCCTGGGCACTAATTCTGATCAAGGCACCATGCTGAATGTCACAGGAAATGCAAGGACAGGCACTCGGCCTTGCCCGTAGATGCAAGCAATAAATACAAACATAGGAACTATACAAAAGTAACCAAAACACAAGGTTGGCTGTGGTAGGTAACATAACATTTGTCTAAACCAGACAATGAAGCTGAATTTACCCAGGGAAGGCAAATCTGTGGCTGTTAACAACGACCTGAGACTGACACAGCAGTAATGGCAGGACTCCACATGGACAGCACCCCCCGTGGGCCAGACCCTGTCCCAGCCCAAGAGGAGGGACTATCAGTTTCTCCCTTTATGGGTGGGAAAACAGAGGCACAGAGAGGTTAAGTCGCTTGCCCAGGGTCACACAGTGGCAAAGTTGGATTGGACGCAGGTTAGAGTCCACCCCGCGACACTACCCTCCACGGTCACCCTGCACAGTCCAGAGGTGGGAGAAGAGTGAGCCCTGCTGGTGGTGGAAGACAGAGGGCAGTGAATTGGGCTTGGCCTTACAGACAGATGAGGCTTACAACAGCCCAGAAGCATGGCGAGGCAGCTCAGGCGGGCGAGAGGAGCAAGTACGCCACGCAGGGGGTGGAAAAACAACAAAGCCGTTGGGGAGAAAATGAGTAAGCTAGTTTGGCAAATATTAGCCAGCTTGGCTCACACGCTTGGTCCAGCTTAACAGCCCAGAAGCATGGCGAGGCAGCTCAGGCGGGCGAGAGGAGCAAGTACGCCACGCAGGAGGTGGAAAAACAAAGCCGTTGGGGAGAAAATGAGTAAGCTAGTTTGGCAAATATTAGCCAGCTTGGCTCACATGCTTGGTCCAGCTTACAGATATGCCATTTCTCTGACAGCTCCAATGCTTGAAAATCAAGAATTTTCACACTAAAACCATGGGTGGCTAGCTTCTCCTGAATAATCAACAGAGAAGTCACCCCTCAGCAAGGGGCTGTGACCCCCAGCTGCCTGGCCTTAGAGGTGGCTCAGGGCAGGTTATGACAAGCCTGGGAATGCCCAGCAGAGGATCGACACTGCAGAGAGATGTGGAGGAGGAGAGGTGGTGGCAGGACGGGGGCGCTGCTCCCCTGGGACATGGGCCCTCCTAGGCCCTGGCAGTTCCAGCCATCACCTGGGAAGCTCTGCTCTGACATGCGCTCTCCACGTTGCATTTGACCCTCGAGTCACCTTGAAGAGCGACCTGCCTGGGTGAAGATTAGGAAGCAGCAGAAAGGGCTGAGACCATGCCGGACATCTCACCTAGCGGTCGTCTCTCCACACACTGTCCCCACAGCAGCCGGGGCCGAGGGACATTCTCTTCAGCCAGAGAGTGACTGCCCGACTTCAAACTGAGAGCCTCACAGCCTCAGAGCCCAGCAGGGCTCCCCGCACCCGTTCTACGCCAAGCAGGAAGGCAGCGCAGGGGACGGTGGACAGGGTGGGGCCTGCCACAGGATGAACAGCACCCAGCTGCAGCCGGGGGCCGGCAGGAGCAGCCATGTGTCCATCTCTTCCCAGGGCTGACAGATGGCACAAACCCAGGCAGGTCAGAATGGAGGCCCAAATGCAGTGTCCCCTACACACCTTCCCCACACACAGAAGGTGCTGGACAAATGGCCACCCAGGCCCCAAGGGATCAACCTCTCCCTGCTGGCTGTACCAAGTCTAGTGAGTGCCTCATGCCCCAGGGCCTTTGCACTGGTTTCTGTCTGGGACGTGGTCCTCCTCCCCACCCATGCTGCAGGTCTCAGCCTACACTTCCCCGCTCGCCTGTACACCTCCCTTCCCTTGGGCCCTGTGCCTCCCTCTAACGGCCTGGAATGTTTATTGCTTGCGCCCCTCATGGGGTAGTGGACCAATGTCCAGCTCACATTTGTATAAGGGCAACCTAACCCAGAACGCAGAGCCGTGGAAGCACCAAAGCTCTGGATAATGGACAGACCATTCAAACCCTCGAGCTGGAGGGGGACCTTGGGGTCCATCTGACACCAGGCTGTCCCCAGTGCCCAGGGGGAGAAACAGACCACTTCTTGTCTTTGTGGCTTTGTCCTTCAAGTAGAAGGTCTCTTTTTTGACCTAAATTGGTGCTTCTCAAACTTGAGTGGCATCAGAATCCTCAGGAGGGCTTGCTGGCACATAGATGGCCGAGCCCCACCCCCAGTCTCTGATGGAGCATTTGCATTTCTACCAAGGTGCTAATGAGGCTGATGCTGGTGGCCAGGGACCACATTCTGACAGACAGACTTGTGTACATGTATCTACATGCACATCCACTTTATATGTACATTCCAGATTCCAAAGGGTTTTCTTTTTCCTTTGGGAGAGGAGTAATTAAACACACTTGCCAGCCCTGTAGGACATCCAGCCATAGCCTTGCAGGCTGGCAGCCTGGAGTCATGGCTAAAAGCCCATGGTGCAGTCAGCCCCTGTCCAACCACTCACTAACCACAGACAATGCACTTGTAATTTAACGTAAACCCAGCTTCTTAATCCACAGGCTGGGTATAATCGCCCCTGACTCTGGTATGACTGTAAAAATTAGGCGCCATTTGAGTGTTTCCTGTTGTGGGGTCAGATGGCATCACAGCGTCCCAAGGGAAAAGCAAACGGAATGTTAATCAAAAAGTACAGGAGGCCATTGTAGACTGAGCTCCAGCACTGGCCCCAACAGACCAGACTGAAAACCAAAATGGAGTCACCCCTGCTAAACTAATAAATTGTTATCTGACCTTCTGAGGAATCAGGAAAAGTAACAGCCAAAAAAATCCCAAACACACCAGTTTCCATCTTTAATCAGCATTATAATAAAGTTCCCTATGTTTTAATCCTTACAACAAAAGTAACCTGATATTAACTCATCAGTTATTTCTCTATGTTCTGTTTCC
>NW_007729088.1:79079-81179 GCF_000696425.1 Galeopterus variegatus
ATCCTTACAACAAAAGTAACCTGATATTAACTCATCAGTTATTTCTCTATGTTCTGTTTCCTTGTTCCTGACTTACAGGGAACGTGACCTTGAAGCAACCAATCCACTTTTTGTTCTTTGTTTCTGCTTTTAGCCCTTCTCTGTTTACCAAACCAAACTCTTCTGCTCAGCTCCTTGGAACACTTACTCTATCTTATGGAATGAAGCATTGCCTGATTCTAGGACCACAATAAAGCCAATTGAGATCTTTAAACTAAATTTGTTGTAATTTTATCTTTGGATAGGAACAACCCGTCTTTGCTCACAGCCACATGGACGATGCTCAAACAACACAAGCACCTAGAGAAGGCACAGTGTGGGGGCTGGAGACAGTGGCCCTAAAATGCCATGTCCATGTGGGCTCTTAGCAACATTTGTGGGCCCTGCTGTTGCCTCAAATGCAGGGAGGAAAAGAAGGAAAGAAGAGAGGGAGGGAATCCTTACATCTCCACATTAAACAAAAACAAAAACACCTCCACCCAAAGAACTGGGTGGTGGGACAAGAAAATTCCATTTCCAAGCATTCCCAAGAAAAGTTGGACGGAGACCTAGTGCAATTTCTGCCATACTCAAACCCTCCTCCTATTTCAAGCCTTTTCCACATTTCCCAGCACATGACGACCTCTCTTACCACCTCTCAGGGGCCCACACCATTTAATGCTTCCTCATTCTGCCCAGTAGGTCTCCGTTCTAGGACACAATGCTAACCACCCCCATCTGGGTCACAAGATCCCTGAGGGCAGGGACTGTGTCCCTAAGATTCCTTTATCACAGGGACAGGATGGGGAATTTCATCACGATTTTGCCCCCAGCAGCTGCAAAAACCTTGAGCAAGTTACCCCAGTATTGATTTGTTCATTTACTGATTTATGGTCCATCTCCTCATTAGAATGCAGATTCTGTGGCATTGGGCATTTTCTGGATTATTTGTCACTGTAGATGAACTGGAGCCTTTATTTCCACCTCTGTACAATGGGACCACCAACTGCTTCACACTGGTGTCGTGAGGAGGTGAGGCCCGTGGGAGAGAGCACTGGCTCAGCCCTGGTGCCCCATCAAGTCCACTGAAGGACAAGCTCCACCCAGGGCCCCACAGCCTGTAAGCAGTTACATTAATATGGGTTGGTGGGTCATGGGTTTTTGGTTTCTTTAAAAAATAATTATAAGAGCACTGTCATTTCCATTATAAAGATGACACACACACACTAATGTAGGAATTTTCAAGAACTCTTATTGGTTGCGTAAACACCCTCCCCACACACACACCCCAAATATAAGTGAACCCAGCATACAGAAATTCAATTTTAATCAAAAGAAACTAGGGAGTTAATATTCATCAAAAAAACTCATCAAAAAATTCACAATTACTTTTCTTGAAGTAGCAAAACTCCCTGGCACATTTTAAGATATTACATCAGTCGCAAAAATTGTATCTGCCAACTTTCCAGGAGCATCTGCTATTTAAAGTAAGTCATGCATGGAACAACTGGAAAGAATTCAGAGACTGTTCTGAAAGACCCTCCTCCTAACATTGGGGTTACATTTTCATCTAGCGTTCTTGAAAATCCTTACACAAGTGACTTTAATCACTGAGAGAGACACAAAGAACTGGCATGTGGCATTCTGACATCATCAGTACTTGTCTTCTGAATTACTAGTGGCTTGTCACTGAGAGAACTACAGTAAAATTGTTTCTGTTCCCACAATCAGTGTTCTAAAAAGCATCCAAGAATCTCCCAGTGCTCGATGCCTGGTTAAAATACTTTCCTCATACTATTGGTTGTGTAAGAATACACACTTTAAAAACAAAATGAGACTCAAAATTTAGGATTTAGAAAATAGAGCTCAGTTGTGTGTTCTGAAAGCAACACGTGTCATCACACTCTGGTTCTGCATTTGCAGCTTCCTGACATCTTGATTTAGATGCCACAGGGTAAAAACATCTGTTAAGCACTACAAAAGATACAGCCAAATGTCAAAGGCGGGGGAAAAAATCCTTTTTAGAAACTTAACTTTCCAAAGAACCTTGGCAAAGCAGTTTGCAGTTTACATAAACACAAC
>NW_007729088.1:81726-84479 GCF_000696425.1 Galeopterus variegatus
AGGCGGGGGAAAAAATCCTTTTTAGAAACTTAACTTTCCAAAGAACCTTGGCAAAGCAGTTTACATAAACACAATAGAGGCAAGTCACTGAAGGGGGTGGAGATTCTACCTTCCCCGCCCAGTGGGCTTCTGACACGGTAACCCCTCCCGGTGATCAGAGCTCCAGGATGGGCAGGTACTGTGATGCTGTGAGAGCCCTCTCAGCTGCCTACACACCTTCAGCTTCCCACTACCCCAGGCTGATCAGACACAAGCCCATGTGGTCCAGTTCAGGTGAGACACAGCACTCTCAGCAGCACTGCTGAAGGCCAAGTTCAAGGTCATACCCTCCCCACATTCTTCATTAATAAATAACAATGGCCAGTGATTGGGGGCATGTAGTGTGCAGTGCTGAGTGCTTTATAAACAAGGGTTTTCTCCTTTAATCCTAACAGCAGCCCTAAACTGGGCATGCAGATACTCCCATCGATAAGGAAACAGATGCAGTCAGGTCACCTTCCCCAGGTCAAACAACTGATCAGAAAAGCCTATAATTTCTGTGTTGGTCTTTTGGACATTCCCTGAGCCCAGCCTCCATGTCGTGAGAAGCACTTGTAGCTGCTTTGGGCCACAAGCAGCTGGGCCCAGCCTGCGAGGCGTCCCGACTGAGACTTAGGAGAAGCAGCAATGACTCCAGCCTCGGACACCAGGGGCAGAAGTATGCCATCCACTCGAGCCCACCCAAAGCCCTGGCCCCCAGAATCTGTGAGAGTGATGACAGGTTTGTCCTCTGTGCTACTAAGCTTGTGAGGGGGTGTGACACGCAACGGTAGTAACTGGAACAGAATTCAGTTACACACTACCCATATTTTGCAGATGGGGAAACGTGCAAAGAACAGTGAGGGGAGAGCAACAACGCAAGCCTGGGTGTGATGCTAAAGACACACGAGAACCACTACACTGCGCCACACCACCCATACACCACTGTTTGTTTGTTTGCCTATTTGTTCTTTTGTTTAATAGAGCCATCTCCGGCTCACACATTCCAATTCTATGTATTTTAAAAGTGCCTTCCTCTGCCCTGGTTTGGGGTATACAGGTAAGTGGTTCTCAAACCTGAGTGTGCATCTGGAGCACCTGGAAGGCTTGCTAAAGTGAACACAGAAGACAGGTCCCCATCCCAGGGGTTCTGATTCCAGAGTTCTAAGACAGACCCCAGAATTTGCATTTTTAAAAAGTTCCCAGGTAATGCTGCTGCTGATCAGGGGACCACATTCTGAGAACCACTGGTATAAATAATCCCGAAGGCATAATGGAAGTGTGTAGAGTGATGCTCCTTTGGAACAAGCCATCCTCATGCTGATTTTAGCAACATGACAGATCAGGCCAAAACATCCCCACCCATTCCACAACTTTCCAGGTAGAATGGACAACTGTGACCTGGCCTAGTCTTTTTCCATACTGTCACCTCTGTCGTTTGCAGGTGCTGGCAAAGAGCAGAGATACTGCTGACAGAGGAGTGGGTGAATGTACGTACACTCTTTAAGGTGAGAAAGCTGCTAAAAGGCTGTTTTTCTACAAGTCCGTTTTCTGAAGCTCAACTTCTGGCTAAGGTAGCTGTAAAAGCTGAATCTCCAGGAGAAATAAGGAAAGAGGAGGCAGAAGAGTTGCTTGCAGACCACACCCTGACCCTGACCTTGCTCTCTACCTTGGAAGGCCCGCCCCACCATCTTATCTGCGTGAGGTTGCAACCTGAACAAGCCAGGTCTGGTCGTTCCAGTGGCCTCCTTCCAATGGCCTCGCCTCCCAAATCCAGAGGCAGCTTCCAAGGGAGCAGCACACTTTCTGCCTCTGCCCTTCAAGGGCAATGTTCTACTCCTCTTCAAGGGCACATTCCACCAATGTTGCAAGCCTAAGGGTTTGTTCTTTTCCTCACTAGTTCAAGGACACTTGCTGCTGACTCAATTTTAAAGAAAACACTTACCTAGTAAGGGACTCGTTTTGATTAAAGCAGCAAAGTAATATACAAAAAAAAAAAAAACCCAAAATCTGGCCCAAACTTCAAGTTTCTCTGTTTGAAAAATAACTGCAAGACTACCTATAATTTTTGGCTATTTCTGAGCATAATAAGTTAAAATTGCTACTGCTTATTGATCAATAAGTGCTGAGCCCATGCATATACCTTCCAACACTCTGTCTGCACAACCAGCCTCACAGATGAGCATTATTGCCCCACTTTCAAAATGAGGAGATGGCTCTGAGTAGAGTAACTGGGCCAAAAGTTGGTGGAGTCAGAGACAGGCCACTTCCAAGCTCAGGCCTTGGGCAGGCTGACCCTGCCGGCGAAGCCCTTGGGTCCTTTTCTTAAACATCCCCCCACCCCACTCCCCAATTCCACCAAACCAGTTATCGCCGTCCTCAGGGGCTACAAGCGCCTCCTTCCCCGCCCCACAGCGAGGCCTGCCTGTGCCTCCCGCGCGCGCCTGCCCGGGCAGCCTAGTCTGCTCCTTAGATGGGGTCGACCCCAAATCTCAACAGGACGGTAGTGGATTCAGGCTCGGCAGATTGCAGACCACTGGCGGGCTGACGGAGCCGGTTTCTGGGCTCTCAGGTCCCGCCAGGTCCGCGGCAGGCCGTGGGTCCGTGGGCGCAGCTCTGACGCTGCGAGCTGGAGGCCCTGCTACCACTTCCTTCCCGCCCACAAGCCCCGGAGCAAGGAGGCAGCTTCTACCAGCTGCCGGGCCAGCATTTTCCCCTCCTCGGTCCACCCGCCA
>NW_007729088.1:85688-91116 GCF_000696425.1 Galeopterus variegatus
GGGACGGGGGTCGAGGATGACGTGGCCCCGAGGTTTGGAGTGGGTGGGGCAGCACACTTGAGAGGGGCGCCTGTAGGACTGCCAAGCCGGCTGCGTCTTCCTGGCCCGGGATGGCTGAAGGGGGCGCAGGACTCTATGACCCCTCGGGACGCGTGAGTTGGGGGCGTCCCGGGTCCCCTGCAGCCCACTCACCGGACACGTTTAACTGGCCTCCCAGGAACCAGCCGATCTTGCCACTGCTGAAGTCGCAGTCCCAGACCGTGTGGTAGGGGGTGTCCCACACAAGCGTATCCCGCGCCAGCGGCCCCCAGAAGGCNACTTGAAGTCTCCGCGGGCCCCGCCCCGGCTCCGCCCTCCGGCCACCACCCACTCCTCGGGGGCTCGTTCCCGGCGCCCACGCCTTCTCCCGCCCTCCAGAAGGGGACAGCCAAGGAAGAGGGGAGCAGCCTGGGAAAAGCGCGCGGGGGAGCGCGGGTCGGAACGCGGTCTCGGCCCCGCTGGGGCTGCGCCGCGCCCCCCTCGTCGCGCTCCCGCCCTCACGCTCCTCCGCCTAGAGTTGTTTTGGTTTCAGTTTGTGCGATTTTCTTCAAGCCCCGATTGCTTCGCCGCGCTGGCAACAGCCGAGGCACGTGCGTCCTGAGAGGCAGGCTCCGGGCCTGGGCGCGGGGAACCCCCTGGATGGGAAGGAGCCGGCGCGGAACGCGAGCGCCCGGTGGAGCGAGAGGAGCGCACAGGGAGATCCGAGGACCGAACCGTCAGCGTCTCAGAGGCTCAAGCCCAAGTTTCGATCCCTTTGTGCGCCCCTGAGAGTGAACCCTCACCGGCCTGCCTCTCTGAAACCCCCCGCCACACACACACACACACACACACACACACACACACACACACACACACACAAAAGTGACCCGGGTAGGCTGAGAGCGCTGCGTGGGCCGGCCGGGGTCCCTCAAGCGAGGAAGCTGTGGAGGTCTGGGGTCCGATGCTCTGTCACCCGGCTTCCGGCCTCAGTACCGCCGGGGGTCACCTGCCGCCAAGTGGAAAGTGTGACAGGCAAGCAAACGCTCCCCTTAATCTTGACTGTTTGGGGGCAACGGGGATTTTCTCCGATTGCTCCAGCATCTGTGGCCTGGGTTGAAAGCCTGGCAATTCTAGCTCTGTGACCTTGGCTAAGTTATTGAACTTCTCTGCACCTCATTTTCCTTTTCTGGAAAACTGGAGTAACGCCTCCCTCTCAAGGGCTGCGGTAAGGAATAAACGTCTGTAAAACGTCTACCCCCGAATTGGCACATAGTAAGCTCAGTAGTAGAGGTGGTGCTTTAGTTGCTGTGGAGCCAGCACGGATAGAAGGAAACTCCTATGAAACTCGTCTCTACCAGGTTCTTAAATATTTCACCACCCAAAATGTAAACACATAAGATGATAAACACAGGGGAAAGGGAATTTTTGAAAACTGGTTTGTTGAGTTCTCTGGGTTGGGAAAGATTCCTCCCTATTAGCTGTGACAGCTGAAGCAGAAAGAGCCTAACGTTGGGAGGAGCTTCTGCATGGGTCGGCCACAGAGAACAGAGAACTGTAAGCCTGGAGACGCAGTGAAAATAGCTTGCACAACATATGTGCCTGCACCTGCCAGTCACCTGACCTGCATTTTCTACCTAATTTTAAAGTTATCTGGTGCTATCAGCCTCCACCGATTGCCAACCTCCTGGTGCAACAAATGAGAAAACTGAGCCCCAACACGGAAAAGAACTGATTTACGGAGCACATGGTGGGCAAATGGAAGAAAAGACTAGCACCCGTCTCCCCCCAACCATAGCACTTGGCCTAAATTCCCATTTTTAATAGAATATATAAAATCATAAATGAGAAAGATTCTAACTGTGGCAGGTGGTCTCGAAGATAGCTACCAACATTTCATGCCCTTGTGGGTATGTGGTGGCGTGCTGCACCATCCAGAGGAGGAACCTGGCTGGCCTTATTGCTTTGACCAATGGAGAGTGGTGAAAGTGGTGTTCTGACAGTCCGGGTCTAGGTCCCAAAAGGCCCCGCAGCTCCAGGTCCTACTCTCTTGGAACCACCACGTGTGAGGAAGTGGGTGTAGCCATCTGGAGGAAGAGACCCCATGAAGAGAATTGAGCCACCCCAGCCACTGCCAGGACCAACTCCCAGGTGTGAGCAAGGCCACCTTGGATGTTCTAGCCCCAGGCAAGGCAGCCTCACAAGTGGCCCCAGTCAGCACCCATGATGCAAAAGAACCTCTCACTCAACTCAAAATTGTGAGAAGGAATAAGCTGTTTTTTTAAGCCTCTAAAATTTGGGATGGTTTGTTACTCAGCAGTAGGTAACTAATAAAACTCTGACCAAAAATGCGTGGTTCTCCTTTTACTCACTGGCCTCTGTTTCGCAGCCCCCTCTACTGGTTGCTATTCGTCTCCCTGCCCTCAAAGCGTGGGGGTGTCCTGAGGCTCAGTCCTCAAACCTCCTCTCTTCTCTCCTGCCCCTAGGAGATAGCAGCCAGCTCTCCATTCTCTGACTCTCCAGCTGGCATCTCTGGCCTGGACCTTTCCTTCCAACGCCAGTCCTGTATTCAGCTGTCTGCTTTACATCTCAAACCTGTCATGTCCTGGGGATTCTTCCCCCAAACACTGATCTTCCCTTGCAGTGAATGGAGATTACGTTTCCTGTTGTTCAGGCTTGTACCTTTGTCCTCCTAGACTCCTCCCTCTCACACTCCACATGCATCCCTCCTCCCTCAGCAGCTCCTGGTGGCTCATCTTCAGACTATCTGCAGCATCTTATCTCTTTCCCCATCACCACCCCTCCCTCTCCCCATTTAAACTACGCCCATCTCTTTTTTGGATTATTCGGTAAGCTTCTAATTGCTTCTACCCTTGCCGCCTGTAGCCTAACCGGCAGCCAGTGAAATCTCTTTAAAACAATGTTCAGATGAGGTTGCTCTGGAACTTGGGACAATCCAAGGCTCCCTTATTCCCTCAGAATAAAGGCCACATCCTTACCCTGGCCTACAGTACTCAAAGTGAGGGCCATGGGCCAGCAGCATGGGCATCACGCAGGCACTTCATAGAAATGCAGAGTGCCAGGCCCCATCTCATACCTGCTGCATCAGAATCTGCATTTTTAACAAGTCCCCAGGGGAACTGTGTATACATCCAAGTTTGAGAAGGGCCACCCTACCCAATCCAGCCTCACTCCTCCAGGATCACACCTCCTCTTACTCTTCACCCACTCACCCGAGCTCCAGCAACACTGACCTCCTCCTGTCCCTCCAACCTCCAGTCATGCTCCTGCCTCAGGACCTTTGCATGTGCTGTCTCTTCTGCCTAGAATGCTCTGCCCCAGATGTCCACATTAATCCCCCCTCCCTTCCTTTAGGTCTCTTCAAACATCACTTTATCCAAGAGGCCTTCTCTGCCACTTACATAAAACCACCACCTCAACCCTCACTCTCTAGTCCCAATCCCTGACTATTTTTTCCATAGCTCTTATGTATTAGCTCTCTGTTTATCTTCTCTCTCCTTCTACTAGGAGGGAGCTCTTTGAGAGAAGAGACAGCCGCTGCTCTGCTCTGCTTGTGACTATCCCCAGCACCTGGAACCACTGTGGCGTGCAGCAAGCCCTCGGTCGACATTTATCGAACAAATGACAAAGACTAGACAGAAAAACACCTAAACAGTAGCTGTGGGGAGTGCACGGATGCTATCCTCCTCTCTCTATCCCCTTCATTTCGTACATTTCTTTACTTCTACAGTGAAAACAGCACATAGAATTAGCTCTATTTTAAAATAAATACCATGTAGTTCCTGTTTCCTACTGGTTGGGTAAAGAGAAGGGATTGTGTGTATGTATTTTAGGATTTAAAAAACAAAACAAAACCACTTTAGAACCAACCAGATGGTGCAGAACTGTACTTCCTGCTGCCCAAATTACCTGAGAAATGACCTGGGGACCTTCCTTCTGAGTATCACAGCCCAAGGACAAGGTTGTCCCTGCTGCCCTGGGCTAGCACCCAGTAGTCAGCCCTCCCAGAACTAGAACAAGGTTGAGCCCCTCCCCACCACCCCCACCTGGGCTTCCCCTAGGGCCATGGGCAGTTTTGAGAGAGCAGCAGGCCATTGGGCAGCTGCCCACATTCTCTGCCCAAGAAGCCCCTGGACTTAACTTCGGCAGAACGCTCTGGCACCAAAAGCTGTATGTTGGCAGACATGGGCTGCAGAAGTAGGAAGCCTGAGGAGGTTTCCAGGAATTTGGAGCTTATCTTCTATCTGGGATTGATGCTTAAATCGAGATGATAATACAGCCACAATTACTGACCGTCACAACCAGCCAAGACAGATGCTTTTGTCCTCAGTTTACATGTGAGAAAACAAGCACAGAGAGAATAGCTCTCCCGAGGCCACACAGCTAGTAAGTAGCCGGCCCATAGCTTTCTGCTTCCAGAGCTTATTCATTTAACAGCTTTAGGGACCTAGTCCGCTAAGATGCTTTTGTCCTCAGTTTACATGTGAGAAAACAAGCACAGAGAGAATAGCTCTCCCGAGGCCACACAGCTAGTAAGTAGCTGGCCCATAGCTTTCTGCTTCCAGAGCTTATTCATTTAACAGCTTTAGGGACCTAGTCCGCTAACATCTCCTTTGCCATCTGCCTCCATAGCTCCTACCACCCACACTATTCGGAGAGTTGGAGCACTCAGATACTCCTGAGAAACAGTTATTAAAAGAAAAACTTTAGGCAAATTAAATTTAATAACATTTAATTGAGCAGAGAACAATTTGTGAACAGGGCAACCCCAAGAACCAGAACAGGTTCAGCACGACTCTGGGGCTGCTGTGCGTTTGAATAACATTTATAGACAGAAAATGGAAAGTGATGTATGGAAAACAGAGAACAGAAATGAGGTACAGAGACAGCTGATTGGTTACAGCTGGGAATTTGACTTATCTGAACCTGGTTTGAACAGTTGCTGCCTGAGAGTGGCTGAGACTCGGCCACTTGTTACAAGAGTAGGTTACAGTCTGTTTGCACATCAAGTTAGGTTACAGTTCACTATGTCTGGAGAAACCTTTAGGCCAAACTGAATTTAACAATTCTCCCTACTTGAGAAGTTTTGTTAACTTCTCAATTTTAAGAGATGGGCCAAAACTTTAGGCATTGACATTACTCTCTGTCACCATTGTAAATGGATTTATTTGGCCTCAAATCCCACTGGGAAGTAGCAGAACAGTGGGTTTTATAGAGTAGGAACAAGGAAACAACATTAGAGAAAAAAATGATTGGTTAACATCTGTTACTTCAGGTTACTTTTTTGTAAGGGTTAGAGCAGGGGGGTCTTCCTTATTATGCTGAAATCTGTTTTCAGGAAGGAAAGAAAAGTTGGTCTGTCTTGAGTTCTATCTTCTTCCTATATGTTTCA
>NW_007729088.1:92915-96890 GCF_000696425.1 Galeopterus variegatus
GTGAGGGATAATTTTCTAATCATTGCCTCATTTACATTTATTTCAAGCCATGAGGAAAAAAAAAAAAAAAACTAACAAATAATGCCCATCCAGAAGGGTTAATGCCTTCTTGCAATGTTCTCTTTAATCTATGATAAAGGTTAGAAGGAGTGAACCAAAGGTGTTTCTTACTGATTATGGAGCAACGAAGATATGATTAAAATTTCTAGCCCACATTGGCCCACATCTTCCATTCATCAAGGTATAAGATTGCCCATTACAAGGTTGGCTGTCAAATTCTCCACAAATAAAAGTATACCCCATGGGTGCACACAAGTTCCCTTTTCCACTTCTATTGATGATGGATACATTACTCAGAATGGTGAAATTAGCAGTTTCTAGCCAAGGGTGTGAGGCAAAGTTATAACAGGTTGAAGAACACTATAGCACTATAGTACCCTGACATACAAATCAGTTTGCAAGAAACTCCATTTGGGCTTTTAATGCAAACCTGTCTTCTGAAATACTTGTTGGTCCTGGTCTTTGTATCCCATTACTGGGTTAAGTTAAAACAGGGTCCAGTAATTTTACCACTGGTACAATTTGAACAACAGTTACATTAGGGATGTTGCCAAAGTTATTATGTAAATCAAAGCATCTCCTTGGTCATGCAAAGATCTGAGTGTGGTATGACAGATCCAACACTCCATCAAGTTACCCACAGAAGCTGCTGACNCAGCGGGAGCGCCACCGCGCTCCCAAGCGGCGCACTCTCCAGTGCGCCACCAGGCCGGCCCTCCATGATTCTGTTTAACAACTCTCCCACTGGTCGGGTTCTCACCTAGTAAGAGCATGAGCAAAACATAGGGCATTAGCACTACTCACAGTTACCATCATTTTGAGTTTCCATTCTCAACACATCATTCATAGGTTGTGGTGTCCTTATGATCACACATTTCTTTGACTTTTTGTCATTCCAGTTGAAGAGAGACCATTGGATGCAGCTCAAATGGCCTCATGCAAATGTTTAAAACACTTGAGAGAATACAGCACACCAGGGAGACTACCATTATGACTATCAAGAAGGTAATACCAAGAATTTGGAGTATGCACCTTAGCCAGGGTCCCCATGAACCAAACTAACCAAAATTAAATAGATCAAAGAATGAGCCAGATGAAGAGTCTACCCATTTTAACCAAGCGGGCGGTTTGTTAATCCCCTGCACCTGAGTCTTTCCAATATCTGATGTAATCTTCCATGTGCCATGAGAAGTGTCAGTAGCTGCACAGATTGTTCCTTGTTCAGCCAGTAGGTGATCTAGAGCAACTCTATTATCTAGCACAACTACAGCAAGAGAATTTAGAGAAGTCTGTTGTGCAACCATAGCCTTTGCTGTAGAATCTGCTGTAGATTCTATTGTGAGGGATAATTTTCTTTTTTTTCTTTTTTTTTTTTTTTGTGACCGGCCGCACCGCGCTCAGCCAGTGAGCCCTGTGAGCGCACCAGTCATCCCTATATAGGATCCAAACCCGCGGCAGGAGCGCTGCTGCACNTAAGCCTTCCATAATGGGAGAGAAGTCTTGATTCATGATCTTGGGAAAGCTGTCCATGTTTAGGATTCCATCTGCTTCTGGAGAGAAACATCCTGGTTAGTTTTACCTTAAGCTCCCCAATGGGTGTACAATTCCACGAGTTTGGAGGGTCCCTTTTGAGTTGTGAGATGTAGACCCAAGTTTCAAAGTTCCAAAGTTTAGCTGCAGTATGGGTAGCAGGAGCAGTCTTTCTCTGATGTTCTTTCCAAAAGATCAAGTCTCCAGGTTCTAGATTGTGAAGGGTTTGATCACGCTCAGTTGGTGGATCATGAGAAGCTTCCTCTACCTGCTAAAGATGCACTTTGGCATAATGCATTAAAGCCTTGCAGCATTTAGTCATATCAGAGTTTACAAGAGCAGAAGATACATGAGGTTCTATTATTAGGCACATAAGCCTTCCAGTGACTATTTCATAAGAGATCAACATATGTTTTCCCCTGGAAGTGGATCTGATTGTCATCGATGTGCAATACCTTTGAACAAGGCAATCCAGTCAATTCAATGAGCTTTGCCTAATGCTATTGAATCTGTAATAACTTATTTAACTGTTTTATAGCTTGTCAAGTGAAACAAGTGCCTCTATCACTGGAGATTTTCTCTAGGAATGTCCCAGGAGGGAAACACATTTCTTTTTTTTTTTTTTGGCTAGGTATTTATTTTTTTATTTTAATTTTATTTTATAATATATAAATGTATTATGATGAACTCTTGAAAAAAATGTTTTTAACTATCTGATTTAGAAAATTTAAAACTGTCATAAGAGAAGAGATGCAGAAAAGAAATAAAGGAAAAAAAGCTTAGATCATAATGAGAAATGAGTTTTAAGCTTGATTTCAACCTCCCATAACAAAGTCTGTCAAAGAAAATGAATTATAGCTACATATCTAACAAGTTACACATATATGTAAAAATTATTATACCCTAAAAGAATTATGTAAAGTTAATGTTTGATTAAAATATTTACATCAATGGTGCTTTGTAGACTGCTTAATAGTCCTTTTTTTTTTTAATTCTATAAAAAGATCAACAAAATTTGCAAACCTTTATCTAGACTGACCAAGAAAAAAAGACAGAAGACAGACATTACTAAAATCAGAGATACAGCAGGGACACGGTAGAGCAGTTGCTTCTTCTATTATGTTGAAGAGGGCTTTGAAGAGAGAGATGTCTTCTTTCTCTGGTCTCCGCTGGTGACTCTCCTTGTGTCACTGCAGTCGAGTATCTGGTGGGCCACCTGCACGCTAGCTGTGGCCGCTACTGTGGTGTCAAGCCACTTTTGCAGCACCCGTGGCTGTGACAATGGCTGTGGTGGGCCACCCATGAGGGAGTGGTGTTTTGGGCATGCTCCTTGCCTGTTTCTGCATGGGGGATGCTGCCCTCAGCTTCTGCCTAGGACCCTNACTAAAATCAGAGATACAGCAGGGACACGGTAGAGCAGTTGCTTCTTCTATTATGTTGAAGTGGGCTTTGAAGAGAGAGATGTCTTCTTTCTCTGGTCTCCGCTGGTGACTCTCCTTGTGTCACTGCAGTCGAGTATCTGGCGGGCCACCTGCACGCTAGCTGTGGCCGCTACTGTGGTGTCAAGCCACTTTTGTAGCACCCGTGGCTGTGATAATGGCTGTGGTGGGCCACCCATGAGGGAGTGGTGTTTTGGGCATGCTCCTTGCCTGTTTCTGCATGGGGGATGCTGCCCTCAGCTTCTGCCTAGGACCCTGGGAGTGCTCTGTTTCAGAAATATATTTTCTAATAACAATTTATCTACTGCTATAGCACCGGCCTTCCTGTGTGGGAAAATTTCTATACAACCAGAAAACATGCAATGAAAATGGCAATTGGATGAAATCCCTCTATAACTGTTCAAATGGTGCATCAGGTAGCAGGAATGCCCTTGAAGTTTTGATTGTCTTCCCAGGATTATGGGTTTGACAAACCAAATATTACTCATAAATCATTAGCAATTTTAGAACAGTCACTGCACTAATATATACTTTTTTCATAATTTGGATCATTTTATCTCTTCCATGATGAGTAAAGGAGTACAAAACTTTTAATAATAAAGCTTTAAGGACTCAGGAAGGACCAGGTGTCTATCCAGGATCTCCATGAGTCCATGCTTAATGTTGGATTTATATCCTCTTAAATACCAATTTAGTTTCTCCAATTCACTGTTTATCGAATGACTTATAGATAATTTGACTTTTATCATAGAGTTCATTCAAATTGCATTTCTTAACAATTTGAATACAGGCTAATTTAACATGAAAATATGCTGAGGTATTTCCTCAGTGTTTAATTAATTCTTGTCCTGCTTAGTGTTGGTTAGCAGATTTATAAACCAGTCAGTTTCTTCACTAGAGTTCTGGAAATATCAGAAACCTGTACCTGTCAGAGTCCTTTCCATCT
>NW_007729088.1:97530-99208 GCF_000696425.1 Galeopterus variegatus
GTTTCTTCACTAGAGTTCTGGAAATATCAGAAACCTGTACCTGTCAGAGTCCTTTCCATCTTTTCCATAAACCTCCTTGAAGATACAACACTAGAATTATGTTTGTAACAAGCTTTCAGAAAAAGCATCAGAATTAAGCAATTAACTGCAGACATCAAAACTTAAAATGATCATGGTTAAAGATGCAATTGACAAAGAAATTTGGTTATTTCTGAGGTCTACAATAATTAAACATAATAATCATAATTATGATTGATAACACCAAGACACAGCAGAATTTTAGGAATCTAATACAATTTTGGAGCATATATTGATAACATATCCATACAAATATAACTCAAAGAAAAAGGTTTTTTGTTTGACAATGTTTCCCATATAATTTAACATATCAAATAAGCCTGTTTATTATCTCTCTTTTGAATGCTTGAGGGGTCAAAGTTAGTTTGAGGTCAAAAAGACAATTTTGATTTTGAAATTTGATTTCAAGAAGCCTGTCAAATATGTCAAAGGTTTAAAATACTTAATCAAAATCGGATCACAGGTCACTGTAAAATAATAGTCAGTCATTTAGCCAAAGTGATAATTAAAAGATTTCAAAAAGCAAAATCCCTTACTCTGAGAGAGATGAGACTCAGTTTTTCAAATAATCAAAGGACATAATAAAAACGGTGTGAGGCTATAAAACCAAATTCTAGTTTTGTATTAGTGTATTTTTGATATTAGTGCTCAATTTTTAAAGAAACATAAATAATTATCTTTTAATTTTAGCCAGCTTGATTGCACATAAAATTCCTCTCACAAGATTCATCTTCCACGAACCAATCATTCTCCTTCAGGACAAAAGTTACTTTTTTTTCTTAACTAAAACATATCTTTCATGTAAGATTCACTCACCAAAAACACATCTTACTTTTCTCACATAAGAAGTGATTTTAATTACTATATTAATTAGAATAATTTTTAACTCTAGAAATCTTTATTTCTACTAAAAACCTAGAAAGTAAGCAATTTTGAACTGTTTTCTATCAGCATTTTGTACATGAGAATATTTCATAATTTTTAGAAACATGTTTTCCCATAACACAATTTCTTATGTTTATTAACAAACCCAAATATATTTAGCTTCTCTATATCTTATAAAAACAAGATGTTGAAGTATATCTATCCTAAACCTAGATCTGGCAATTGTTTCAATATTTTAACCTACCTACAAATGACTCAGACATTTAATGAGTTTCTATAACTTAATTTAACATGACTTTAAGATTTTGAGTTACTGAAAAAGAATTTTGAAACTATAACAAGTTCATCTATAAACTTTTATCCCATTCTGACAAGGGTTGAGTCAAGGGACCCTTGCCCTTTTCTTGATTGCCCTAAGTGATTGTTCTCTCGTTTGCCCATTCTAATTTCTGCCTTCTAACATTCTTAATTTCTCCCAACTGGGGTAAATAGAGCCAACTGGTTTGGGGCCCTGAAATGTTAGGGAACAAGCAGGGGTCCCTCTGGCCATCTAACTTTTGGTAGATTTAGTCTTCGTTTTAACCCCATCACTGTCTGCTTTACTTATCCCATTTGTTTTTTTTTGTTTTTTTTTTTCGTCTTTTGTCTTTTTCTGTGTCCGGCAACGGATCGCAACCCTCAGTGTCGCCCCCACACCGGACCGGGGACCAGCAAC
>NW_007729088.1:99895-101444 GCF_000696425.1 Galeopterus variegatus
CGGGCGGGAGCGCCGCCGCGCTTCCCAAGCGGCACACCTATCCAGTGCGCCACCTGGTCGGTCCTACTTATCCCATTTGTAATCTAAAAATTTTTGCATTTCCAAAGGGACAGGTTATAGGTAAAGCAAGGTAGAAAATTTACATCTCAAAAACACAGATCTGAGACTTGAGGCCTAAACACCATTGTAAACTACACTTGCCCAAACCAAGGAAGGAGGGTTTGAGTAAACACCCAGTTAAGGTAGAACAGCCAGGACTTTCCTGGTTTGAGAGTTCCTAGTGACTCGGTTCTCCCTCTCTTCCTGGTGCAGGAGGCTGACACCCTTAGAGATGGAGATTTCCTTCGTAGATGTAAATTTCTTTTACAAAAGGGTTTCAAAATATCCATCTCAATGCCAGAAAGGTGTGTTTGGAGATGACTTACTTCAGCAGGAGGTCTTTTAACTTAGCTTCTGTTTCTTAGTTCAAATTACTGAGTTCAGAGAGGAGCCCATTAGTGAATAGGGAAAAGACAGCATTCTCCATGTCTGGACTCTGCAAGGATAGCTCTGAAAAAGAAGCATGTTACTTCACCTGAGGGCCTACCTTACACGTACACTATCCAGCCTTCTTTCAGTCTTTGGGGTGAGATAGCAACTGAGCCAAAATGTTAGCAGATCCAATTTTTCTTATCAATTAGTCACTTAAGCTTTTTATTTGCCTTTTGTAAAGAGTCTTTTTAAAGAGGCAATAACATTTTTGAAATTTATTTAGCAGCTTCTGCATATCAATAGGCATCCCTGGATAAGCCTAATTTGGGAGCTCTCATTTTTAAATACACTTCTTAAAATGCAATGTTTTTCATTTGGAATGTTCCACTGTAATTTTTAGTGATCTTTAGTAAGACTTTGCCATCTTTGTATGTATTCTTTGCTTCTGGGCCTAATACTCATGCATGTAAAGGTAGATAGCTGGAAGGTGGTATACTCAGTTCTTCAGAAATTGAGGATCCCACTTTTATATTAAATCTTGGCTTTGGGTCTAAGATCCTCTTGATTAACTTAGCCAATATTTTTTCCCTACCTAAGTGTTCAAGAAAAAGAAATGAAGAGGATAGAGCACAAAATTCCTGTGAATTTCCAAAAGCCACAGTACACAGTTTAGTGCCAGTTCCTGTCTGACCCAGATAGACATCTGAGGCCTCTAACTGGACTCAATTTGGTTAATTATTGGATCCAATCTGATTCTGTAATGAGTCCAGTTTCTGTTGTGCCTTCCGAATTCTGTCTGGATCAAAAATATGCTCAAACTCAGATAGCTCAAAACACAAATCCATGGAGCTTCAGAATCAAGAGGGAACTTACCCATGACCCCCGGCTGCTGTGAGAGAGCAGTGAATACAGTGGATCCTGCAGGCACCTCACTTGGTCACTCAATGCTCCTGGGGGTTGCTGGAAAGTTCTCATCCCACTTCTGACACCACTTTAGAAAAATTAAATTTAATAGAGTTTAATCAAGCAAAGAATGATTTGTGAACTTGACAACCCCCAGAACTGAAATAGGTTCAGA
>NW_007729088.1:101528-106785 GCF_000696425.1 Galeopterus variegatus
AGTTCTCATCCCACTTCTGACACCACTTTAGAAAAATTAAATTTAATAGAGTTTAATCAAGCAAAGAATGATTTGTGAACTTGACAACCCCCAGAACTGAAATAGGTTCAGAATGACTCTGGGGCTACCGTGTGGTTGGGTAGCATTTATACACAGAAAAAGGAAAGTGATGAACAGAAAACAGAAGTGAGGCACAGAAATGGCTGGATTGGTTACAGCTGGGCATTTCCTTATTTGAGCATGGTCTGATCAGTTGCTGCCTGAGATTGGCTGAGATTTGGCTACTTGTTTCAGGACTAAGTTGCAGTCTGTTTACACATCAAGTTAGGTTACAGTTCACTGTGTCTAGAGAAACGTTTATGCAGCTTTGCTGGGTGATATTCTTTTTTTTTTTTTTTCAAAAGATGACCGGTAAGGGGATCTTAACCCTTGACTTGGTGTTGTCAGCACCATGCTCACCCAGTGAGCAAACCGGCCATCCCTATATGGGATCCGAACCCGTGGCCTTGGTGTTATCAGCACCGCACTCTCCCGAGTGAGCCATGGGCCGGCCCCTGCTGGGTGATATTCTGAGGGTGCTGCAGGATGCAGAACAGCCAGACTGCATGGTGGAGCCAGCTCCCAGTCAGCTCCAGCAGCACTATCAACATCAAATCCTAGTGGCTCTAACAACTCTCTCTGGCCCTCCATAAGTATGAAAGGCTCGGGACATCATCCATCTACAAACCCACGGAAAGGACTTCCCCCTGACACCCTTGCAGCCCAAAGTATCAAGAAAGATACCATGAGAATTATTTACCCCTGAAGAACAAGTCTCTTAACTTCCAGACCCACAGGACCAAAGGGGGTCCAGAGCAAGAGCCCCAACATCCCCATGCCCCCATCCTGGGTTCCCAAGCTGCCCCTGGCTGTGGCACTGGTGCTGCCTGCTCTCACTCAGGGCCAGCCTGGTGCTATGAGCGGAGTTTGAGCATGGTGAAAGTCTCTGCAATCACACGGATATGAGGGTCATTCCCAGGGAAAAGCTGTGCCAACTTTTAGCTGTGGCCCCCATTTCTCATGGGTCTAACCTGGCTCCTGCCTTCATGGAGCCCCAGAGGAAGCTAAGTGCACAGAGCATTGGACAGGGAGCCAGGAGACCTGGACTAGAATGCTCTCCAGTCCCTTCCCAGCTTCAGCCTCAACCTGACATGGGGCAAGGCCCCTGATATCTGTAGACCTCAGTTTTCTCATCTGGAAAATGAACAAATGTCATCAAATCCTTTAGCTCTAAAATTTCAAGTGGTGTATGAGTCCCAAAAAGGACACACCAGACATAACATCCAGAGTTTCTTCTGTTTTCCTAAAATCACAGCGTCTGCAAGTGTGGGGCATTCTCTAGATTTATTGAAGAACTATTGTGCTTCAGCTTTGGAGATCTCACACCCTACCTTCTTCCCCATTCCTTGACTTCTTTGGTTTACAACTCCCTAGACTGCCCCATCCCAGCCAAGAGGCACTGTCCCTCTGGGCCAGAAGAAACCACTATTTCTCACACTGCTTAAGGGCTAGAACAGAGACATGTCTGCCCAAGCTCCTATATGAGTGATGTAGTCAGGAACACCCTTTGGGGTTTTCATTTAATGCTGGCCCAACTGAATTAACTTTGTAAGTGCAACCAGGGATTGACAGTTTGATGGGTTTCTGGTCCAGCAGCTTCTGAGAATGCCAGTCATTCTGGGCTGGGAAGGTTTGGATTTCAACTTGCATAAATAAAACTTATACTTCAGCAGGCAAAAGGGACAGGACAGCCAAGTTCCACACTGTGCTCAGAGAAACACACACCAAGATGGAGTTGTCTCCACAGCAGGATTTCCCACTCATGCCAGGAAGGCCAGTGGCCACTTGCCCTCATGATTTTGTCTTGTGGGTTCATTGTCCAGCAGAGGCTCACCCCAGTCCACTCACTCTGAGCAAAGGTCCTGATGCCTATCGTGGCCCATCTTGTTTCCTAAGTGGTCTTGGAGCCAGGTGCACTGTTTGACCAGTCGAGCAGGTAACATTGCTCAGATGCTTCCTTTGCAGAAGTCACCCTGGTTTCTTGGCTCCTCAATGATAAGAGGCAACAAGAGGAGGGAGGGAGCCAGGGAACAGCCTATGGGAAGATCTGAGCTTGACCCCTTTGCCCTACCCTGAGACAACAAAGGCAGCTGAAACTGCCGTTGCCATCTCTGCCTATGTCCTCAGGAAGTTCTCCTTGTGCTTCCCAGTCTCTGAGCTCAATCACTCTGAGGTGTGAGGATTTACAATATGGTGCACAACTTCAAGACAGAGACCGCAGACAGGGAAAGAGTTAGTCAACAAATGTGTGCTGGTCTCCAGGGCTGGACATTGCTTTTGCTGGGGCCAGACTCCATGGGTCCCAAAGAGGATTAAACATGGCCTCAACTCTGAAAACAACAGCCAGGGACCCTGTGGAGTATACTAACACTTATAATGCAAATGTATTTCACAGGGCCTAGTTTCCAAAGCCCTGTAGTTTCAGGTTTAACCTAACTTTTTAAAATTACATATAGAAATGTTAACCTTGCAAAAGATAGGAAACTTTCCCCAGGCTAAAGTCTCTGTTGCAGATATAGAATTGTAACACAGCAAAATTTCTGGCTCAAAGGGTAGATGTCCTTGAGGCAGGTTAACCTTACTTGATTGTTATGTAAACATACTAAGGAAATTGCTGTAGGGAAAGAAAATGTTTGCTAAGAACAAGCTTTTGTTGGTGAACTGACTTAACTTTTTGCTAATTGCATTATGGAATGTCACTTTGTTATTTCACTGATGTTACCAGCCTCTGTTGTTAAACTATACTTGGCCATAACTCCACTTATGTTCCTTTTCTGTAACTCTCTGGTTTGGAGAATAAATACTGAGACAGAACCCCAGTTCAGGGTTAATTTCCCAAAGGAGGAATGCCTCTCTCTTGAGGGTCCCAGGAAATTAACCCCTTTGGGGTGTCTCACTGCTCAGAAGAAACAGACTTTGAGTAATCCTTTCTGCATCTCCGTCACCCCATGAGAGGCAAAGCAACAGGACCCAAGAGGATGTGTAATCATTGATCAGGAGCTAATATCATAAGTCAATTTCTTACAGCACTGATTTTTAGAAATTGTAGAACTGGACAACACTGCCACCTGGTGATAGAATTCTACCTTTAACTTTAAAGCTGCTTTCTATCTTGTCTAGGCAATCTGATGTTTGTAATCTTCTACAGGACAAGTCAACTAGAATACAACACAATCCTTAAAATCATGTCACCATCATAGGAAGTCCGGAAGCATTTCCTTAATAATAATGAGGCCCATTGGAATAGTCTTTGTCTCTTTAGTGAATTAACTAACACAGATTAACTATGGCCAGGGCATTATGAAAGCCCTGAACTCAAGGAAGCACTAATCTGGTTAAGGAGATGGGAGACTATTACATATGGCAGAGACAGGTATTTGGTGACAGTGGTAGACTGAGTACATGACATTTATTTATTTATTTAAAAATAAATAAATGGGGGATGGGTGGGAGGGGAGAGGATATGAAACCAATGTAAACATGGGGTGAATCTAGGTGAAAAGCATACGAGTTAATTGTACTATTCTTGAAACCTTTCTGTAAGTTTTATGTTTTTGAAAATATAAAGTAAAAAAAAAAGAGAACTAAAAGTAAGTAAATAAATAAACAAACAGATTTATTTAGAAGTCTGAAAAGTTGGAAAAACATGAATCCCTTGGTTGAAAAGAAATTCTGCAGAGGAGTAAGTTGGAAAAACATGAGAATCCCTTGGTTGAAAAGAAATTCTGCAGAGGAGCCCAGGCAGATAGCAGGCGAGTGGAATTAAAGGAAGAAAGTACGGCTCAAACGCATGCAGAGGTTGAGAGGGGCTTGGAGAGGGCAGCTGTGAGCAGCAGGAAGGTGCTCTGGGGAAACCATCAGGTTTCCTGGCTGCGAGTCAGGGAGGAGTAGGATAGAGGAAAGCAAAATCACGCAAAAGTTCTCATCTGGATGGGGGAGTGATGTAAACACTATGCAACTCTAGATACTGATAGGAACTTTTTTTTTTTCCTTTTTGTCTTTTTTACTGACCGGTAACGTGATCACAACCCTCGGTGTTGCGCCCACACCGCCCTCAGCCAGTGAGCAGGAACCGGTCTCCACATGGGATCCAAACCCTCGGCGGGAGCGCCACCGTGCTCCCAAGCGGCACACTCTCCAGTGCACCACCAGGCCGGCCCGAATTATGTATGTTTAACATTGATGCATAATTCTTAGAAAACTGAAAAGCATATGAAACTTCCAAACTATTGGTGAAGGAAATGAAACCAAGTTGTCCAGGAAAAAAAAAAAGGGCAGGAATAAGTGGGTAGGGAAGGAGCAAACAAGCACAGTGAGTCAGAAAATATAAACTATGACCAAGGGGTACATCCAAGTGCTGTATCAGCAATAACTACACATTAATTAAATCTCCCCACTAAGAGACTGCAGCACAGAGTCACAAGGACAGGAAATTTGGAAGAGAGGGTGAAGACATGAGGTATGGAACATACACACACACACGCACACACACACACACACACACACACACACACGAACATTTGGAGTTTCAGAAGGAGAGATTGNTTATGGAATGTCACTTTGTTATTTCACTGATGTTACCAGCCTCTATTGTTAAACTATACTTGGCCATAACTCCACCTATGTTCCTTTTCTGTAAATTTCTCGTTTGGAGAATAAATACTGAGACAGAACCCCAGTTCAGGGTTAATTTCCCAAAGGAGGAATGCCTCTCTCTTGAGGGTTCCAGGAAGTTAACCCCTTTGGGGTGTCTCACTGCTCAGAAGAAAGGGACTTTGAGTAATCCTTTCTGCATCTCCATCACCCCATGTGAGGCAAAGCAACAAGACCCAAGAGGATGTGTAATCATTGATCAGGAGCTAATATCATAAGTCAATTTCTTACAGCACTGATTTTTAGAAATTGTAGAACTGGACAACACTGCCACCTGGTGATAGAATTCTACCTTTAACTTTAAAGCTGCTTTCTATCTTGTCTAGGCAATCTGATGTTTGTAATCTTCTACAGGACAAGTCAACTAGAATACAACACAATCCTTAAAATCATGTCACCATCATAGGAAGTCCAGAAGCATTTCCTTAATAATAATGAGGCCCGTTGGAATAGTCTTTGTCTCTTTAGTGAATTAACTAACACAGATTAACTATGGCCAGGGCAT
>NW_007729088.1:106893-108615 GCF_000696425.1 Galeopterus variegatus
GGGCTTGAGGGGTCTGCGAGCTTCAGACCCAGCTCTAGCTCTACAATTGCCCAGTCGGCAGGATCATGGGCAGGTAAAAGAGCCCAACAACATCCTAGTAAACTGTCAGAAACCAAAGAGAGAGAGAGAGAGAGAGGTCACCTACACAGGAAGGGCTATTTGACTGGCATCTGACAGTTGAGTGATATCTTAGAAGTTTGTCAAAAAAATAGCTGTTAACCTTGAGTAACGTCGTTAATGAAATTGTTACCGAGACCCGAAAGCTCCATTTGCTCACCGATCAATAGCCAGTAGCTGAGAGGCAAGTTTCGGTGTGAGGAAAGGTGGCCTCTAATCAGGAAGCTGGCAGCCTGGGGGAATGCGGACTCACATCTCAAAGACCATCTCCACCTCTCCCAGGTTTGTTAAAGGGTTTTATAGGGGTCTGGGGTAGAAAGTTGATTCATGGTGACCAAGTGGGAACATGAAGCCATGGTTGAGTGTTTCAGATGATCAGCAAGGAACTTCCTGGGTGGGAGCTGACCCGTGTCACCCTTCATTCCCCATGGGCTGAGTTCCTGTTCTTCTAAGTTAAGATCAGGTTAGTAAGCTAGTAAAGAATGGCCATCTGGATTAATAATTTTCTCTAATTATTTGTGTACAATGTGAATATCGTGATCTGGCAATTAGCTGCAGGCTGTGTGGTTTGGGTGACAGAACACAGAACTTGGGAGAGAGCAAGGTTTTAAATTCAAAGGCTTAACAAAATGGAGTCACTTCTGTTCAGGCTGCTACAAAATCATCTTTGAAGAATAAATACAAAATACATTTACAGACAGTCAAAAACTCCTCCCTAGAGGCTCACTGAAGAATTACTTAAGGAGGAAGAGAAATTGTCCTCACATGAAGGTCTGAAGTCAAATCATGAGTGAGGAAATTGTGACACTTATGGGTACATCCAAACAAAGGTTAGTGATATGACATGACAGCAAAAACTTAAGAAGGAAAATAGAGGCAAAATGCGAACAGGAAGAGCACAGAAGGTGATGGTGAGACAGAGTCAGGCTCCGCCTGTGAACCCAGCTGACTCTGTTCTCCCTGCAGAGGACACTTTGTCACTTTTCCACTCCTCAGTTATGAGACCCCATGATTATCACATGGCCCACCCTGATAAAAGAAACTGAGATAAGAGGGGAACAAATAGTCACTGAGTTGCAAAAACCCTTTCCAAAGCCCTGTTCTTTATTTAAAACTTATCATTATCTACCCATTCTTTCTTTCCCTAAAAACCAAATTACAGGTTAAGTGAGACCCCTTTGGGAGCTGCATGCAGGATGCTCCTGGAACTGAACCTCCGCCTTCAGAAATCAAGGCAGGATGCTCATGTCAACTGAGGGATTGCTCGTCTTTAAAAACCCTTCCCAAACTTCTCTCACGGAGACAGGTTTTCTGTTGCTGCCTCTCTCATTCATAAGTCTGCCTGCTTTTAAAACAGCACTGCTTGCCTTAAGCTCGGTAGGGTGCTTTGTTTATTTTTATGACATTGTGACCCAGGAGCCTAATTCAGTAATGGTGTTACGGGCAGACCAGGCTCTGCTCTTCCTCTCACTTTAAACAAATGACACGAAAGTCCAGAGTCGGTGCAAGGATTGGAAGATTTAATTAGATAACAGGCATCTGGGGGATGACCAGGCTAAAATCATCCCGCCTTCTGATGCCTGTTCTGGGGAAGGGGGGAAGAGG
>NW_007729088.1:109441-110370 GCF_000696425.1 Galeopterus variegatus
GTCTGCCTGCTTTTAAAACAGCACTGCTTGCCTTAAGCTCGGTAGGGTGCTTTGTTTATTTCTATGACATTGTGACCCAGGAGCCTAATTCAGTAACGGTGTTACCGGCAGACCAGGCTCTGCTCTTCCTCTCACTTTAAACAAATGACACGAAAGTCCAGAGTCAGTGCAAGGATTGGAAGATTTATTCAGATAACAGGCATCTGGTGGATGACCAGGCTAAAATCATCCCGCCTTCTGATGCCTGTTCTGGGGAAGGGGGGAAGAGGCAGGAAGGTGAGGAGGGGTCTGTTGGGAAAATAGAATAGTTTGGTCAGGCTCCCCCTCCCCAGGGCAGGTTGGGGGTGGTGCAGCACATTCTTTGTGGGCAGGTTGTGTGTGGGTGGAGTTAGTGCGCCTGTGCAGCACCGCAACCTTGGCTAGAGTTTACTGTCTGGGCAGCTGCTGTCACCCCCTGCAGCCGTGCTTTGGGTTTCCAAGGATCTGTTTGCTGGTTACCTAGCTCATAGACCTGCATGTGGGGGGTCTGGCAACCCAGCTTGGCGTGTGAAGGTTTTGTGACTCAATCTGGACAACGGGCTCCAGACCCAGCCCTAGCTCTACAGGGTCTTTGTTCTGGAAAAAAAGGGGAAGTCTAGGAGCAGCAGATGGTCTGAGTCAGATGTCAGGGTCCCATGATGGATTGGAAACTTCAGTGTCACAGAGTCTGTGGTCAGCTTGAAGTCCTTGATGTCACCTCGAGGTTGGAGTCCTTATCTCCTAGGGAGAGCTCAAGGATAATAACCTTAGTTAAACATCATAAAAATACTTAACTTGGATTTCTAATTAACATGAATGCAGTTTTCCTTTAAGTAAGAGGTAGAGTTTTCAACCAGCTAGGCTGTCTGCCTCTTATCTCTCCTCTTGTTTGCAGCCAATTAGAGAGGCAA
>NW_007729088.1:110383-111535 GCF_000696425.1 Galeopterus variegatus
GTCCCTTTCAATGGGGCATCTTAAAAGCCTTTTAATGTTTGGGATAGTTCTAAAATTAAATTTGTTTTGTTTTGTTTTCTTTCTTTATTATTATTATTGTTGTTATTATTGTTATTTTATGTGCTAAGGTGTAGTTGCTGGGGGGGAAGCAGGACAGGGCAGGGCTGGCCCAGGCTGGCTCCTTTGCTGGCCTGGTTGCAGATGGTGGGCGGGTGTGGCTGAGGCCCTCAGCTGCCCCCCAGCCCAGATCAGGAGCCCAGGGGCTTCAGGATGCAGCTGGGTCCGTAAGATTAAATTTAATGTGCATGTTAAAATTCCTAGATTAACCACAAAAAGAAGCAGAATATATAATTTCTAATCTAGTAGATGGAGGAAATGGAATAAGAAAAATCTGAATCATCTGAAAGATGGAAAGAAAGGAGAAACAAATTTAAAAGTAACAAAGGAAAGGTAGGACATTTAAAAAAATACACTCAAAAAATAAATTTGTGAAAATAAATTTTTAAATGTCACCAATTCTACTTGATGCAAATGGAGTAAATTCTTAGATTAAAAGTAAAGATTGTTGGAATGGATTAAAAAAAAAAAAAGTCCTAACTGTAACAGCCTGAACAGAAATGACTCTATTCTGTCAAGCCTTTGAATTTAAAAATTACTTCTGTCCCATAACCCAAACCACAGAGCCTGCAGCTAATTGCCAAAACACAATGACTCTTGCTCTCACATTGTGCACAAATAATAAGAGAAATATTATCAACCCAGACGGCCATTCTTTCCTAGCTTACTAACCTCATCTTATTTGAAGATAACAGGAACTGAACCCATGGAGAATGAAGTGTGACACTGGTCACCTTCCACCTGGGAAGTTCCTTGCCGATCATCTGAAACACTCAACCATGTCTGCATGCTGCCACTTGGTCACCATGAATCAACTTTCTACCCCAGACCCCTATAAAACCCTTTCGCAAACCTGGAAGAGGTGGAGATGGTCTTTGAGACGTGAGTCCGCATTCCCCCAGGCTGCCAGCTTCCTGATTAGAGGCCACCTTTCCTCACACCGACACTTGCCTCTCAGCTACTGGCTATTGATCGGTGAGCAAACGGAGCTTTGGGGTCTTGGTAACACAACTACATATCCTCAAGAGACATACT
>NW_007729088.1:112176-114414 GCF_000696425.1 Galeopterus variegatus
GGTGAGCAAACGGAGCTTTGGGGTCTTGGTAACACAACTACATATCCTCAAGAGACATACTTAAACCTAAAACATATTTGGAAATGTTGCTAGTGAAAGGATGAAAAATATTTACCAAGTAAATATGAATTAATATCAGACAAAACAGTATGACAAAATGCAAGAGGAGAGATAAAGAGGGAAACTACATATGATAAATGTTCACCAGGAAGATCTCAGAATTCTTAACTTGCATACACCTAACAATATGATTCCAAAAATGTGAGCAAAAATTGACAGAAATATAAGGAGAAACCTTCATAATATTTTCAGGCCTCACATACATTATCCCAAAACTGTCTCTCAGGATTGGAACAATGAATGTTTATCATTTAGATTCACAAAAGTGTCTGTTGTATTGTATTCAAACTTTGTTTACAAAACTGAGTTCAGTAACACCAGTTTGTGTGTGCAGATGGAATTCTAGGTTGTCATAGTTTCTTCCAGATTCTACGATACCTTCTGTCATGGCTGGGAATGTTGTCCCTCCCAGCCCCTCCCCATCCCCCGCCTGCCTTTGGTCTTTGCCTGAGGCCAGGCATGTGGCAGACGGCTTGGCTTGGGAGGTGATCCAGGGAAGGAGCAGGGACTGAGGAGCGTGACACAAGGAGGGAACGTCAAACAAGAGCTCGTCCTCCAGCTTGTCACTGTGTCACATTGCTGTGTAGAGTGACTTCAGGGGTCTGCATTGAAGGAGCAGGGACTGAGGAGCGTGACACAAGGAGGGAACGTCAAACAAGGGCTCGTCCTCCAGCTTGTCACTGTGTCACATTGCTGTGTAGAGTGACTTCAGGGGTCTGCATCATAGGGTGGCAGATGGTCACGAGTTGCCTCACGTGCTGTGGACCTCCTTGCACTTCCAGGTCTCACAGGTAGGAGGTAGGAGTACTAGGCATGCACTGCACGGCATGCACACCTCGAAGTCATAGAAGCCCTGGGGAGGGAAGCAAGATGGGATCCTCCAGCAATGGCTGCCATAAAAGATGTTCAAGAAGCTGTGACGTGGGGCACAGGAGTGTCCTAGTCAGAAATTTCTTTAAGGACTCTTTACTGTATTACTTGGGAAAATAAATGGATTTCAACCCCCCACCCTCACCCCCACTCCCTGGCAATATTGCGCTTACACTGGTAATTGTTATGGAATCCCTGGCACTCCATGCAGAGCCCTAAAAGAGATCCCAGAATTTCCTCACCTCCCACACTCAACTTCATTCCTAGTTACTTTGCTCAGGATTGAATGAAACCTCAGTCATTGTACAAAACCGACAGCGTGTTGAAGAGGGAAACAGAAAAGAGGTAGTGTGGTCGGTCGAAGGACACAAAATTTCAGGAGGAATGAATTCAAGAGGTCTATTGTACAACATGGTGACTATAGATGATCACAACGTATCATATACTCGAAAATCCCTAGGAGAGTAGATTTTAAATATTCTTGACAGAAAAAATAAGTATGTGAGGTAATGCATATGTTAATTAGCTCAATTTAGCCATTCTGCAATGCATACGTGTTTCAAACCATCACGTCGTACACCATAACTATAGACATTTTTTATTTGTCACTTAAAAAATTAATTAATTAATTTTTAAAAAGAAAGAAAGAAAAAGGAAATAGGTAGTATAGATGGGCTTCGGTGGCAGGTGTAAAAGAGAAGTCCTAAAATGTCAATATGAGACTGGACAAATCTGCAGTGACAGGAAGGGTGGATGACAGGACAATCGTGTGAAAAAAGACACGTCAAAGCCTGAGTTGAGATCAGGAGTTAAGGAGGAGACAACTACGGCTGGTGATTTAGTGGGGGAGTTAAAGCGAGGAGAGTAGAAAAGCATAGAAATTCCTCTACGTTCGAAGGTTAGCTGTGAATTGGATGGAGCCCAAGCTGTGCACGAATAAGGCAAAAGGTATCAGCCGTGCTTGCCGACAGGTGGCGCCAGTGTGTCACTTATCAGGGAAAGAAAGGCGAGAGGGCAGCCAGGCTTGGACGAGCTTTTAAGAGCTGGGGGTGAGCAAATGCAGCGAAGTCAGAACAATGCCGTGGTAACCACAGTTCCCTTTTGACAGGTATCTTTAAAAAAGAAGAGAAAACACACACACACACAAAGAAAAAAAAGAAAGCCCATTGATAAGGAGAGATGTTCCTGTGTGAGCAGCCTTCTGCACCTGTCACTTGAACCTGGTTGTTGTGAATATGGTTTTATTCT
>NW_007729088.1:114438-119681 GCF_000696425.1 Galeopterus variegatus
GTGTGAGCAGCCTTCTGCACCTGTCACTTGAACCTGGTTGTTGTGAATATGGTTTTATTCTAACCCACTGGGTAACAGATTTGGGAAAAAATATAATAAATTTGGGAGACCAACACTTTCAGTTCTAAGGTTGTTAAACCCTTTGCATATTGGGGAGCCCTACAGCTGTGAAGTCTCGTAACAGTGACCATTAATGGTAACAAAGGCAAATTGGCTTACTTATTGGGGCAGAACCAAGCTACATGAGAAACTCTCCAGAGGAGCAAACTGCAACAGCATTAGAGGGTTTAGCTGAAGGTGACCGTGCACCACACCAGGGTCTGACGGGCAGGGCCTGTGTGCTCTCTGATAAAAACCCCTGTAAACAGGAGCCTCACTGAGCAGAAGTTTAAATTGGGAAATAAGAAGAGTATTTCACAACTCTTGGAGAGGCGGGTCTCCACTGGAGCTGTAGGGCAATTGCAGGGCTTATGATAAAGCCCTAGGTCCCATTCTGGGGATTATGAAAACCTGTGTGGCCCGTGTGGAGTCCTCCTACTGAGCTTCCAAAGAGACCCAAAGAATCTCAAAAGCAATATCACAACCAATGTCCCAGAGCTCCTTAGCAGTATTTACATACCCAAATGAGCTCAGCAAGATAGAAATACAGAGCAGAAAGAAGTGTAGGTCTCTAGACCTTCAAAACATTAAAGATTTGGATTCCTGGGACACCAGCTGAGAGAGTCTGTAAATGCCTCAGAAGCTGAAAAGTGATTTACTGTCCTAGACAGAAATTATTCTTTTCTAAATTATGCAGTCTTTCCAACCTCTTTGGCCTACTAAAATGCTTTTAAAAACAATTAGCATCGCTGCTTACTCAAAAATATGAGCATGTGCCTTCCAGGAATGTTTCCCTTATTTTTAAAAATTATAGCAAATAATTTTCTGTCCCTGTTAAAAACTGAAGGAATGCAGAAGGGTGTACATCAGATAAAAGGAGTGTCCTGCCCTCTTGACCCCCACCCTAGTCTACTCAGAATCAACCTTTTCAATCCCTTTAACTGCTCATTTCTGTGGTATTCCCACCCAAAATGTACAAACTGAAATCTAATCATGAAAACCCATCAGACAGACCAAAACTGAGGGGACATTCTATAAAATAATTGATCTGTTTCCTTCAAAAATGTTGATGTCGGGGCGGCCCGGTGGCGCACTCGGTAGAGTGCGGCACTTGGGAGCGCTGTGGCGCTCCCGCCGAGGGTTTGGATCCCATATAGAGACCGGTCCGCTCATTGGTTGAGCGCTGTGCGGGCACGACACCGAGGGTTGTGATCCTGTTACCGGTCACGAAAAAAGACAAAAAGGAAAAAAAAAATGTCGATTTCATGAAGACAAAAAAAGGTTGAGAAATGTTCCAGATTAAAAGGACATGATAATTAAATGTATGGGAAAAAAATCTCTATAAAGGACTTTATTGAGTCAATTGGCAAAATTGGAATGTGGGTAGTAGATTAAATGAAAGTCTTGTGTTCAGATTTAGAATATTGTAATCACTACTGTATTGCATTAGATTAAAGTGTTGTATTCGGAATAGAATACTGTATTGAATTCAATGTTAGATGTTACATTTGACACTGTTATGTATTAAATAAAATTTTTTTCAGATTTGGAATTATGCATTCTATTTAGATTTAGAATATTGCATTCAGATTTTTTTTTTTTTTGGTGGCTGAACAGTGCAGAGATTGAACTCTTGACCTTGCTCTAACCAACTGAGCTAACCAGCCAGCACTGTATGCAGATTTAAATTAAAATATTGTTTTTAGGGCCAAGCCCATGGCGCACTCGGGAGAGTGCGGCGCTGGGAGCGCAGCGGCGCTCCTGCCGCGGGTTCAGATCCTATATAGGGATGACCGGTGCACTCACAGCGCTTACTGGCTGAACGTGGTGCGGCTGGTCTCAAAAAGGACAAAATATATATATACATATATTGTTTTTAGGTTTTCTGAAATTGATAACTACTCAGGTTATGTAAGAGAATGTTCTTATTCTTAGGAAATACACACAGTATTAAGAGATAAAGAGTCAGATTGTGTTTGACACATACTCTCAAATGGTTCCAAATGTGTGGGTGTGTGTGTAAGATGGAAAGAGAGAGGGGAGAGAGAGAGAGGCTGTGGCTCAGTGAGCTTAGCTGAAACAGACCCACAAAATTGTAAGCAAAATAAAATAACTGTTTTAAGCCATAGTTTTGGGGTAACTGAAGCATCTTCTAAACTAAAGCACCTAAAATGTGTTTTTTTTTTTTCATCTTTCACACGTATGTGTTTAATCTGGAAGTGTTTTCCTGTAGGGTGTGAAGTAGAGGTCCGATTCCATCTTCCTCGATAGGCATAAACAACTGTCCCAATAACTTCTCAAAGAGTCAGCCGTGCCACTTCTGTGTCCATACGTGTGTGTGTGATTCCTGCTTTTTATTCTGCTTCATCAGTCTATCTGTCTCCCTCAAGCCAATACTATACAGCCTGAAATAGGAACGCTTTATCAAAGTATTGATCTGTGATAGACTAAGTTTTCCACCTTGTTCTTCTCCAAGGGTGTTTGGGATCTTCTTGGCTCTGAGATTCCTATAAGCCTTGACAATCAGCTTAGCAAGTTCACTTAATTTCTCTGTAGTCCAATTTCTTACCTACTGTGAGAATTGGAAGAGATAATAAATATGGGCAAGATCTGTAGACCATAGAGATCAATTTAGCTTTAGTTTATCGTATTAATACCACTAACCCTAAGGAAAAGGTATTGATTGCTATATCTTGTTCTTCCATCATTTCTGGAACTATCTCCTTAATTCATAGATGTTTCTTATGCACTGACTGCTGTCCCCTGTTACTAAAGGACAGCTGGGAGTTTGCCACTGGCTCCTATTAGGAATCTTTCCAAATTGGCCTTACTAAAACTGTAATTTTTAAAAATCTCCTTTTGGACTTTTACAGCCATATTACAACTGGCAAATAGTTTTGAAAACTGGAAATCATCCGGTCCTACCGTCAGTCTGTGGTTAGATTCCAGTTTAACCTGCTGGAGGATTTGAGCAAGGATTTAAGAGAACCATGTGTAAAATGCCTGCTTGCCTCGTCTTAATCCATTTGGCACTTGTGAGAACCTGGCAGGAGACATAGGCAAAGCACAGACTCTTCATAGGGAAAAGTTCTCACACTGTATTTTCAAAAGCGTTTTTGTTTTGGGGTTTTTTTTGTTTTGTTTTGGGTTTTTGTGTGTGTGTGTGGCTGGCCTATATAGGGATCGACACTTAGACCTTGGTGTTACCAGTACCAGGCTCTAATCAACTGAGCTAACTGGTCAGACCCACAAAAGTGTTTTTGTCTCTTGTGGACCTGACCCAAAGTTGAAAAACAATATTAATATTTTAATATGAACATGAATTTATTTTATTATTACATACTAATTATACAAAACTTAGAAAATATGAAAAAAGCCAAAAAGTATCTGAAAGAAAGTGAGCCAAGATGCCAGGTATCGTTCAAGCTTTATTAAAGGAAAAGAATCTGCCAAGTTGTGCTCAAAGTGGCAGGCAGCCCAGGGCTGCCCTAAAAATGGGGGACAGTAGTGGACAGCACCAGGTGTGGGGGTGGTAGAGCTTATATAGTGCACCAAGGGCTGGCTGATACCATCAAGGAGGGGCATTATGTTAATGTGGAAATTATGCAACCAGGATGGAGAAACCCTTGCAGAAGCAAAAGGGTTTCTGTTTAAGTCAGGAGGCTTCTGTAAAGGGAAGAGGGGAGGGTTTGGTGCTGGAGTGGAAGACCAGGCCAGCAGCTATTTTGTGCTTATTGTGTGCACAATGGTGCCGGTCACATCCAAGACCCATCAGTATCCACTTACCTATGATCCAAAGGTAAATATTATGAATATTTTAAAGGGTTTTAATCTATTTTCCAGTCTTTATGCAAGAGTTTTGACCTTCTTTTCTTTTTGAATATAACATACTCCACTTTCCATCCTGCACGTGGCAGACCTGTTGGTCGGCTGGTCAGCAGTCCTTCCTCTGTCTTCAGATCCAATTATAATTAGCTATTGGGCAAGAGCTTAGAGGCTGGATGCGCAGCTTCAGAGGGGATTTTTTTTTTTTTTGGCTGCTGGTTGGTAGGGGGCCAGAGGTGAATTTTGATTGGACTAAGCCAAACATGGAATTTTGCCCAGTTGGCTGGCGATTAGATTAGGCCTGAGCATGACTTGCAGTTCTAGAAGAGGCCTGCTTGGGCGGAGGGGAGGGGCTGCTCAGCCATGACAGTGGGGCAGCAGGTGGTCTCCCCTGTGAGGTCTGGACTTTCAGGAGCATCCAGTGACCTTGCAGGGTCAAGCTTGAGGGGAGAAGTCTGAGGATGGCAGACACAAGGACAGAAACCACGTGTGTTCCCGACGATGTTCCTGAGTTGCTGCAGCCCTGTCCAGACTCAAGTCATGCCAGCCCGGGCCTGGCCTACTGGGCGTGTCTAGTTGAGCTCCTGGAACCCAGCCAGAAGGGGAGGGACCGACAGACACACCCGGCCCCACTCTTAGAACGGCAGTGTGCTGTGTTCCTAGTGCTCTTCCTAAACGTTATTTATGTAGACCGTTCCAACGAGTATTATTCCGTGATTTACTTAATTGGTCCCATATTGTTAAATAATGATGATGATAACAAGTTTTCTCGTTTCATTCATGATACTAATAGAAATGCTAGGAATGGTAGTAAGAATACTAGTTCATGCCTCTTTTGTTTTCTTCTGTTATGCCAGAAACTGAGCCAAGTACATTACTCATACCTCTTATTTAGTCTTCAGAAAAATGAGTGTTCTATTATTATCCCCATTTTATAGTTGAAAAGCTGAGAGATTAGAGAGGTTATGTAACACATCCAAGGTCACATAGCTAGAAGGTGACAGAGCCACCTCAAAGACAATGCTCTTCTATCATATAGGAGGCTACTTCAAATTTCGTGGAAAAATGGAATTAAGAGATCATACGAATCTTTCCATGAACTTTTTCAAGACCCCTCCTATATGCATATACATGCATGCGCATATATAAATATGTTATAAAATATTAAGATGCTCTTTTAAAATAAGTTCACTTATGTTAAGAAAGCGTCCTTAATTTCTACTTTTTAAAGGGTTTTTTTCCAAAAAAAAAAAAAAAGAGAGAAATAGGCATTTAATTATTGAATGCTTTTTATATCTACTAAGATAAGCTTATTTTTT
>NW_007729088.1:120551-121316 GCF_000696425.1 Galeopterus variegatus
AGAGAAATAGGCATTTAATTATTGAATGCTTTTTATATCTACTAAGATAAGCTTATTTTTTTACTTGAAATGTCAAAATATATATAAATAATTTCCTTTCACAATATTAAATTATCTTTACCTTCCTGGGGAAGAGACCTCTGTAGTCCAAGATAATTTTTAGTACATTGTTGAACTTCAGACATTGGTAGTTATTTAGGAATTTCACATTTCCATTGATGGAGCTAAATAGAGGTTTTGGGGGAGGGGTTGCACTATCTTTGTCGGGTTTTGGGATCAGGATTCTGTTAGGGTTAGAAATTTTCCACCTTTTTCTACATTCAGGAAAAACTTATGTACCATAAAAATGATTTTTTCCTTGAAAACCTTCAAGAATTGACATGTAACTCCATCTAGATCCAGAGCCATTTTATAGTAGTTGTTTCATGACTTTCTTGGTTACTGACCTTTCACACTATATGCTTTTTCTTGGGTCAATGTCATAATATGGATTTTTCCAAAAAATTTATCCGTCTGTGGAAGATTTTAGAAACATATTAATATACATTTCAGTTGAGAATAATGTTTTCTTATATATTTTAAATAGTCTATATTAGTGGTTTTAGGGCCTTTCTCTTTTGCTGCTTCCTGTTTTCTCCTTTTTCTTTATAATATTGCATAGAAATTTGTCCACTATTTGTAGGATCCCACTCCCCCCGCCATGAGATGTGATCTCTCTCTCTGAACTCTGAACTCCGACAGGTGAATTAGACACAGCTGCTGCCC
>NW_007729088.1:121610-122902 GCF_000696425.1 Galeopterus variegatus
GATGTGATCTCTCTCTCTGAACTCTGAACTCCGACAGGTGAATTAGACACAGCTGCTGCCCTATGGGAGTTTACAAAGTGGCACATGTGAGTGCTGCAGCCTAAAGAACCAAATGCTTCAGAGAAAAGGGTTCCGGAGCAGCAGAGATGTGCATATGTGTGAGAGAAGGAGCTCCTGGAGAAGCAAGCACACCACAGAATGTTTATTTTAAAATAATAAGTAAGTGGCAAAAGAAAACACAGGAAAGGAAACATTCATGAAATCCAAGTCACTAAAGTGCTTTCAAGCATAAATTTAAAAAGACCAAGAAGCCTGGTCTGACCTTAAAACACTGTTTCCAGATATTCAACAATTGTTTAAATATGGTCCCATGCTATTTCAGAGGGGAGCACAAAGTATGGCTTTCTCTGCTCTTTGTTTATGAGTTCCAATATGCATAGACTATCAAATGACACTCAGGAGAACACAAAAATACTGCCTAACAAGAAAATGGAAATGTCCAAGGCCAAGTTCAAGGTAAAGATACTATAATTCATTCATATGTCTGCCCAGAGTCCTCACTATAACACACCTGATTCTTCTGGAGGTTAAACAATTTTGTATTTTCTAATTCAGAGCGAGGATGTCAGACACTATTAATCCACACAGTATATTGAGCCACATCTCAAGTGATGCCCAGCAATAAAAATGCTTTTTAACTTCAAATCCTCCTTGCTCAAGTTCTGCGAAAGATAATTAAATTTTTATTCCCAATTAACTGATTCAAGAGCGTTTAAGGAATGGTTTCCATTCTAGAACAAAATGGAATTTTCCCTAAGTCACCCATTTGTCCCTTTAAAGCAAGTGGGAATGCATTTTGTTTGGACACCATAAGAAGAAAATCAAACAGATTATTTGTCTTGGACCACTTTTGTCTTTTGAAAAATGCCAGTGAGGAATATGCACATTTCTAGTCTTTGAGGGTGGGGGACCTCCTCAGGCTACCACCTTCCCTGGCTGGAGCCCCTCCAGGCCGGTGGAGTTGGAGCTTCCTTGAGCACTGGCCCCCAGATGCACTTTCTTGGTCTCCTGCCGGGCAGAGCTGGAGAGATCGATAGCCACGTCTTCCAAGCCATTCACAGGGCTCGCCTTGTCCAAGCCTCTCTGGGGTCCTGCCTGACTCTGGCTAGAACCTTCTTTGAGCTGGTCAGAGCACCAGAGTCCTGCTAACTTGTCTTCACTTCCTGGTTTCCTTATCATCCCCATGGATTTTTTATGCATTCCTTGCAAAAAAGAAAAAGGAAAAAGGAAAA
>NW_007729088.1:123387-128720 GCF_000696425.1 Galeopterus variegatus
TCCTGCCTGACTCTGGCTAGAACCTTCTTTGAGCTGGTCAGAGCACCAGAGTCCTGCTAACTTGTCTTCACTTCCTGGTTTCCTTATCATCCCCATGGATTTTTTATGCATTCCTTGCAAAAAAGAAAAAGGAAAAAGGAAAAAGGAAAATAGCTATCTTTAAGGTCAGCAATTAAGTAAATTTCTTTCTTCTTCTTGTTCTCTAAATCCCATTAGAATTTTTCTTGTTGGTGCATATCTCTGGGCCTACAGGAGAGTCAGGTAGATAATTCTCACCATCGGGGGCTGAAAACTGGTGTCTGCTCGCTGGTCACATCCAGTACAGGTGCTTGGTTAGGATGACCCAGTGACTCAGCATTTAGCTCACTTTCTCGAATGGCTACAGTCCTGCAGATGCTGGGGCACTGTCCCCTCCCCCACCTTCTCATGTAATTCCATAGTTCTCTCTAGTCTCTGGTCCTTGAGGGCAGAGTCAAGACTGTGTTTGCACTTAGTACCTCCAGTCCCCAGCAAAGTGCCTGGTGGGTAGGTGTTCAAAAATTGCTTGCTGAACAATATCCTCCTTCCCAACCTAAAAGTCACCATGAGTCCCCTAATCAATCTCCCACCATGCCATCTTGTGACTCTTTCCTCCAAACTGTGGTCCTGCCCACTGCCCTCTGACAACAGCAAACAGAGCAATAAGGGTGGTGCCTCCTGGGAATGCCCAGCCCCGAAGTTTGGACCTCACCAGCAGAGACTGTTTCAGCACTGAAAACCTAAGGGACAGAAAAGCTACGCAGTAGGTTGTAAATGGCAGAAATAGGACCAGGGACCAGACCTCCTGACTGGAATGTAGGGGGTTAACTGTCTCTAGGTTTCACTGCTCTGCACTGCCCTATTTCCTATTACCATGTACCCTAAATTGTCTGGTTTCTAAAAATTCTAATAGCACTCCACACTTGGGAAACATATATTTTACATAATGCAAGTATGTTCCACTCTTACATCCCAAATACACACTTACCAATGTAAATAGCCCGATAGCACCTTTCCACACACTGTCTACACAATTCCAGTGAAAAATAAGGCAATAGTCTAGATTGTCCATGCTTTGTAATTAATCAGAAATCAGATGTGAGATTCTGGGCCTGAATCTGAGTAAATTGCCCTTGCTTTGCCAATGGCTGCCCTAGTGCCCCTGCCCGCATCTCTGGCACGCGCTGGCTGCAGGGCCCTCTTCCTTACCCAGGAGCCAGGGCGCACAGGAGCCCAGCAGGCCACCCTCGGCCGCGTTGAGCACGGAGTCGGGCAGCGGGATGCAGTGCCGTACCATGGCCCCGTACAGCCCGTACTCGGCCATCAGGCTGCTGCCGCCCCAGCGCTTCTCCCGCTTGCGCCACTTGGCCCTCCGGTTTTGAAACCAGACCTGGTGTGAGGCAGGAAGAGAAGAGAAGGACACGCAGGAAGAGACACAGTGAAGAGGGACGCTTCGAGGAGCTGGTGTGGGGTACCCGAACGGGCAGTTCTCCTCAAGAGTCAACTGTTCATCCCGAAGGAGGGGAGAGTTCCTAGAACCTTGAGGAGCTGTGCCTAGGTCCCCCAAAGCCACAGGGATACAGTGTTGTGGGCATAAAGCCTGACCAGTTTCCAGTGACATTTTCCATAGAGTCAGGAATGCAAAAAATGCAAAGTACTTTCCCCACGTGGTGGAAAGAGGCCAACTGTCCTGTCTGTCACTGATGGGAAAGAGTTGGCTGGGGCAATGCCTCTTCTGATCTTAGGTTGTCAGATTGCTGGTGATATTTCTCATGACAAATCACATGTTAACAAAAGAATGTTATGGAATATGGTGCAGTTGTTAAAAAAGAGAGTTAGTGACATATCTTCTGACAAAACAAAGAACAAAATTCTGTGTGTACATGAGTATATATATGTGTGTGTGCATGAATATATATATACATATATGCACGTAGGTATTCAAGGCCAGATAGACATGGACACAGATGATGTAGACATAGATATAGGTGACAAGGAGACAGCACAAAGTGCAGAAAAGTCACATCAGGCTACTTAAGTTGGTCTCTTTGAGGGTTGGCAGTTGAGAGATAGTCTTTTTTTATATCCATATATCTTTATATAGTTTCTAGCTGCAGTATACATTATTGTGTAATTTTTAAGTATTATTTAATAATAAATAATAAAAGGGGAAAAGGCATGAGGGTCACAGGGCTATCCTCTCATGGTGCCTTCCACTAAGTGACCCTCAGTTTTCATGTCAAGGGGAAGGTCTTGGGCTCTTTAGAAGTGACTGTGGGTTGGCTCACTGTGTGTGGAGTGACATGTTCTCCGTGGAATCTTTGGGAAGGAGAAAGGGGACCCCAGACACCTGTATTCGGTCCTCGGGTAGCTCGGTTTTCACAGCCAGCATTTCCCGGGCATACACGTCAGGGTAGTGGGCCTCGCTGAATGCCTTCTCCAGCTCTTCCAGCTGGTGAGCAGTGAAAACTGTCCTGCCAGAGCCCAAAACACACACACGGGCACATGTCCACAGGGGCTAGCTGGGCTTCCCAGCCTTAAGGCCCATGTGCCTGCCTCCCCTGCTGTCCACACCCCAAAAGCCACCTCATGATAGCTGGATACCCCACCTCTGAATAATTAGCCTCTGGAAAGCCCAGACATTTGGTTCAAACAAAACAGTTTTTTAACTCTTTCTTAATGAATTCCATCCACTCATTCTCATTTATAGTCCCACAAAATTGTGTCTTTAAAATGCTACAAAGATTGTCCTGCAGCCTCCTGGGAATTGCAGAACTATCTCCCCAAATAGCTGTTGTGTTCTTCCCACTGCCAACCCGGAGGCCACTTGGCCAGCCATAACCCAGGGCCTTAAATTCTCAGATGCTGGTCCCATAAACACTGAGGCTGTGCCCGGAGACAGGGGGTCAGAGACAACACCCTGGTCTTGTACCTGTGCCGCCGCTTCTTCCTCTTGCCCAGGGTGGGGGACACCTTCAGGTCACCTTTGTCTTCAGATGGGCTGTCCTCATCTGTTAGGACAATGAGAAGAGGACTTCACAGGTGAACATACTTTCCCACTTTACTTCTTGGATTTTAATGTGAGGATTGAAGTCATGAACCCACTGGAAATGTGAGTATTTGAAAAATCAAGCTGGCGTTCTTAGCAGTGGCTAGACTCCAGGCACTGTGTTGGAATTGTACGTGCATCATCTCACTTACTCTTCATAAAATAAAAAACTCCAAAGTAGCTGCTGTTATTATCCTATTTGTACAGATGATGAAACTGAGGCACAGAGAGATTAAGCAACTTGACCATGATCACACAGGTAGTAAATGGTGAAGTTGGGATTCAAATCCCAGATTGTGTGAAGCCAAAGCTACTTGGCCACTAATTGCATTTTCTATCCCCACACAGCCTCCAAATTCATCCTCCTCCCGCTGCCTCCAACCTCCTCCTCTATACCAACGTTTTTGAGGGGGAGGGCTGAGGTTTGTGACACCAGAATCCTTGTCAGAACTGCATCCCTGTCCTGATGTACCAGTTCAGAATCTCTGGAGGTGGAATCCAGGAAACTCATTCTTAACAAGCTTACCCAGATGATTCATTGATGTACTTGAAAAATCTTAAGAATCACTCTAACTGTACTTTATCTTCTTATGTTCATTATATCAAAAGATTCAGAGGGAAAGGAAGGTTAGAAGACCAAAATATTGTCAGGTTCATTGTTAAAAAGCATAATTGTCTCAAAATATTTAAAAAATGAATGAATAAAGTCAAATATAATACAGTAAACTAGTTTTATTCCTACATCAATTAACTCACCAGAAAACTGTATGCTTGGATTATAACATTCTATGTTGTGCTGTCCAACCTGGTAGGCATTAGACACATAACGTTATTGAACACGTGAAATGTGTCTAGTCAGTTCGAGACCTGCTGTAAGTGTAAAATACTCAGTGGATTTAGGAGACTCAGTATCCACCCAAAGTAAAATATTTTTGTATTGATTACACGCAAAATGATAATATTTGCATGTATTGGATTCAAATATAGTATCTAAAATAATTTCACCTGTTTCTTCTTCCTTTTTAATGTGACCGTGAGAAATTTTCATCAAACACCAGTCACGTGGTATTTTTATTGGACAGCTCTGCTCTACCTCTTCCAGAAATACCCACACAGGGTAGGATTTAGTTGCATTTGCCTTCGTTTTATCAGTGTTCGTGGAAGAAAGAACCCATCCCATGAAGGTGGGTTTTGCATTTTTAGTGAAACAACTAATAGGAGGTTTCATGAAATAAAGTTCTTTTAAAGCAGAGTTTAAGCTCCCTGCCTGCTCACCTGGTATGCTTGCCTTTATCACCAGTGAGCACCACTGCACTCTTTTTGCCTTGGCTGCCTGGAGGCTCAGCTCTACGCTCTACAACATAGTTTCTCTAGGTCCGTTTTTCTTGTTTAATTCTACCTTTCTTCCCCCCACAACCCAAACCCTTCAGTTTCTTGGTCCTTGTCCCCTATAGAATGTCATTGCTTCCTTCTCTTCCCCCATAATCCACCTCGACTTCTTTGAGGAAATGGGTGGGATCCGAACAAAACGCTGAGCCTCACTACAATGGAATGGGCAAGGTTGCTTCCTTTCTCACGTGCGTGGGCTGGGAGGACGCGGAGGCGCGAGCAGATGAGCGCGGTACCCGGGAGTCCCTTTTCAGCACCTCGAGAAGCGGACAGTTCCCGGGCTTGGCGGCCCCGCGCTCTCAAGGCAGCGTCAATCATTCAATGCGTTCTGCAAACCTTCGCGCGCCCGCGGGGTACCGGTTTCTGTGCTGCTGGTGAACAAGACAGGCCCCGGCCTTCCCAACCCACGTCGTGCCCAGAGGCCGAGACTCGCGCCGGTCGCTGGGGAAAAGGCCCTAGAGAGACAGCTGCTGGGGCGCCGAGACCCCCAGGGTCTCATCACAGGGTTGGATGAGGACCCGGGTGGTGGTCCCCGCAGCGTAGGGGAACCGGATCCCGGAGGAGAGACAGGGATTTGGGATCCAGCAGGGGCAGGCAGCGCGGCGGCGCGAATACACCTGTCCCGACCGGGCCTCACTCTGGAGTCCCGGCTTTCCTTAGATCTGAGATGCTGGGGGTGGGGACGCATTGGGGCGATGGGTGTTAGCCCTGAGCGGTTCGAGGCTGCGGCGATCGGGGGCAGGAGCGGGAAGCGCGAGCCTGATTACCGGACGTGGAGACGCTCTCGCTGCGCTTCTGGCGGCCCAGGGCGGGCGGCGAGCGTCCTGGGGCCTGCGGGGCAGCGGCCTTGGAGCCCCCGGGCGGCAGGAACGGGACA
>NW_007729088.1:129720-143848 GCF_000696425.1 Galeopterus variegatus
GCGGCTGTCGGGCCCTCGCAGCCCGATCCCGGCTCCGGGCGGGCGGGCGCCGGCAGTTCGGCTTCCAAGCCCAGCAGGTCCATGATGGCGAAGCCCCGGGGGCGCGAGCCCGTGGGGGACGTGCCGGGCGCCAGCGTCTGGCTCCTGGCGCGCCCGTCGGAAAGCGCGTCTCGTCCAGTCATGGTTTCTCAGCCAACGAGGCGCGACCCTCTCTGGGTCACCTTTGCAGAGGGAGCCCAGTTCAGAGGATGCTTTATACAACCGGGCTGCCCGTCGGGCACCGAAGGCCTGGAGGACTCCAATCAGCGGGGCGCGGGCGCGTCACCGTTCCGGACCCAGCGAGATGGGGACGCCACCAGTTCCCCTCCCCTCGGTCGCCGCCCTCCCATCTGCAGTCCCCTCAATCACCTCCTCTCTTGTCGCCAGCTGTCCCCTTACCCACCCCACCCCCATTCCCGGGCGGGAGGGTCGGAAAGAAGGGAGGGGACAACGACTCCGCTGTCTGCCTGTCCCTGTAACAGCCTCAAGTTCACATCTCGGTGCGGTCTTCTCCTTCCTTTCTGACTACCCGGGTGAAGGCCGCACTACCGGCCGCCCCGGAGCCTCTCTGACACGCCCCAATCGCCCATTAAGACCTAGGGCCTAGTTCTCAGCCACTGTCACCAATGCAACGCCCCGGCCGGCCCCCCAACTCCGCCGCCGGAGCCGAGAAGGTCCTGCTCCCAGAAGGCCTTCCCTGGAAATCCCCGAGGGGGAAGGAGTGAGCAACGTTTATTTAACCAAAGCCACGTTACCCCAGCCAAATCCAGCCCCGTCCCCAGCACTCTTTGTCTGGGCCGTCGGGGGTCAGCAAAGCCGCAGGAGCTGGGGGAAGGTGAGAAGTAGAAGCAGGAGGTGCTGAGCCGGGCTGCGATGATGGAGCAGGGCACCAGGCTTAGCCAATAAAAGCACAGGAGGCCCCGCGAAACTAGAGTTCAAGATCGGCAATGATTTTTTTTTTTTTTTTTTTTTTTTAGTTTGAATACACACCAGTACTTTACCCAGCAACCCTAAACTGGGGAAATGGCGAGTAAATTAGAATAAAATAGAGTCTGTCTGCCGGGACGCACCCCTCTTCTCGGGGCTAACACATTATTGTCCAATTTTATGATTATTCAAAGAAAGCCTGACTTTCATGTGAAACCCTCACAGGTGTTAAAGTTGGCGGCACAGCACGTGGGTCGCGCGTGGGGCTGACGTCTTGAGCCCGCCGCAACCCTCAGCGCTCGGAGTCCTTCCCAGTCATAGGACCCCGGAGGCAGGATCCCTTTTGTCCCACCCCGAGGGCCCCCCAGTCCGAGGTCGCCCGTCGAGGGGCGGGGCAGCTCCCAGCGTCGCGCAGGGGCTCGGCGCCGCTCCTGGAGCGCAAGTCTGCGCCGGAGCCCGAGCCCTGCACGGTGGCGCCCCGTTCTCTGCGCGTCCGGGTGGGGCCCCGGCTAAACGTGCGGATTAAACAAGGGGCTTCCGATAAAGATAATGACAAGAGGCTGCGCATTAACTTTCCATTATTAAAGGAAGACCCAAATCTCCCCTCACAAGCTGTTCCCGGGATTAGCAAAACAATAACTTTCCTTTGGGGTAATTGTCTTTTGAATCCCTCCGGGTAGGGGGGCAGCTTTACATGCCGGCGTCGTTTAAGGCTCCGCCAGGAATTTCCCCCCCCACATCCATCTCTGGATGAGGGGAAGGCGTTAGGGATACAGGACCCAGCCGAAGGGCTCCGGGTCTTCGCCCAGCAGCAGAGTTGTATGTAAATCCAAATTTGGGGTCGCAGTTAAGGGAGAGAGCCACGATTCCACACTTTTTGTAGCCAGCGACGAGGGCAGGCAGGGGGGACAGTCAGCTCTAAGGTGACCCACCCGGGCCACTCCCGAGGGGAGGAGGGTCTGAGAGGCTCGGGCTGGCTCGGGCGCGGTGCCAGCAGCTCCGGATGCTGCCTCAACAGGGCCGGGTCTCGGAGTCTCCCTCCCCTAGCTTCTGCGCGAGGAGGCAGATCACCGAGACGACAGACGCCAAGTAGATGGCCGGGGATCCAAAAGGCCAGGCGGGGGAATCCCAACCTCGGCCACTCCGCACAGTGACCGCGGTGCGCGCTAAGAGCACACCTGTTTCCAAATTGTTAGGAAAGATCTTACCAAACCCGTTTTGCAGATGAGAGAAGCTGAGACTTATTAACCCGGTCACAGGGGACACGGAGAGAGAAACGGGGAAAGCGAAGCAGATCGAGGGGCCCGAGAAAAGGAGCCCAGGCTGGGGCTCGAGGGGACTCAGAGAAGAGGTGGCCCTACGGGGGTCCTGCAATTACTGGACGCTGCGAGGGGCCCGCAGGACTGTGTCAGGGGCAGCTGGATCCTGGGGCGCTCTCCCCTTCGCAGCGTGGCGGTGGCTGGAGCGCCGTGCGGGAGGGCACTGTCACTGCCCCCTCTCCACCGAGAAACGCCCCCCTCCCACTCGCCCCACTGCTCCGCGCCCCCAGCCCCACTCCCAGCTCCTGCGGGGGCTGCAGGGTCCCCTCGAGCACCCTAGGTGGCAGGGATGGGCTCAGAGCTCCAGCGCCAAAGGATGCGCGGCGCGAGAGCCGGGGAGCGCTTCGCTCAGCATTCGCCGAGTTGGCGGATGCGCCTCTGGTCGTTTAAGAGACCAGGGCCAGAGAAAGCCGGGTGTGCTCCGAGCCCACCCACACCCCGCGTGTCCTCCGCCAGGTGCCGAGTCTATGCGCGCACCCGCGCCCTGCCGGCCTGCAGGGTGGGCTCCTCCCAGCCTCGTCCCCCCTCCTCCCAGCAGCGCAAATCTGCGGCCAGAGGCGTGGCCCCCGCGAGCGGCCCCACCCTGGGCTACCCCAGTGTCTTTTTGGACTCTAAATCCGTTAAGGGGTCTGGATCTGTCTTCAGCAGCCGGGATCATCCGGGATTTAACTAACCAGTAAAGGTTCCTCCGCTCATTATTTCCCGGGAAAGGTTCCCAGCCCCTCTCTGTCGCCTACCAGGAATATGCCTTCCATTTCCCCCGGCCCTGCTCTCCTCCAGGCTCACCCAGGCTCACCCAGCCGGGGCACCTCCCGGCTCTTGGCTGAGCCAGGTTGAGACTGGACCTGTTGTGGGTGGCTCAACACACCGCCTCTTCAGCCTTTCAGAGCCACCGCTGAGCAGGCTGGTGGTATAAAGCACTCAGAAACAACAGGAGTGGGAGTCACAGTGTGGGTAAAATGTGCCACTGGTGAATGTGGGCACCAGCGAACCCCATGGCTCCGTTCCTCTTCTGATCTTCCTCCCGCCTCCTTGGCTGCTCCCTCTCTGTGCCCACCATTAAAGGTGAACCACCCTGCCTGCACACCTGCCCAGCCTCCAGTGCCCACCCCTACACGTTTTTGCCTGGGGACTCTCTCTGGTCTCCAGAGTCCACTTTGTCCACTAGCCAGAGGTGCCAAGAATTAACATGCCCCTGACAAGTCCTGGATCAAAGACAGACGGGTTGGATCATAAGCACCCCACCCCCAACACACAAACACACCCGGGATAGAATAACTTGTCCTAGGATGCTTGGCTCAAAGTCTACCTAGGCACTTCTCTCTTGCTCACGTGGGAGACCATGGTGCAATCACCATCTCCCTGCCAAGAACTCCCAAATCTCCCCCCAGCCTGGTACACCTGCTCCTGAAGCCCAGGCCCTATCTCCAGTGCCCCCTGGACATCTGTCCCAGAGTTTCCCAGGAGCACTGAAACACAGCCCACCCGGAGCCAAACTCAGCATCTTCCCTTCAAGACTGCACCTTCCGTTCCTCTTTACCTCCACCCCAGGAGCCCAGACAGAAGCCGGAGGGTCCTGAACCCCTCACTCTCCCCACCAGGCTCACCCCAATTACTGAAAGTAATAATGATAGTTGGCTGCTTACTATGGGCAGCTATTATTATAAACACCTTATCAAAATGTTTTCATCTTGACTATAACTCTATGGGTAGATGATATTATTGCCCACATCTTTCAGATGAGGAAACAAAGATGTAGCGTGGTCAAATAATTACACAAATTGCCCAAGTTCACCCCTCTACCAAATGGCAGAGCCAGGATTGGAACCCAAGCAGAGTGAGCCTACAGTCTGACGCTGGCCACCAGTCAGCCTGCATCCCCCTTCAAGTCTTCTTAAAGCAGGTGTCCTCTCTCCCCATCCATTGCCGCACCTTGGGTCAGGCCAATCTCTTGAGAACTTTCTGGCATGGACTTTACTTTTTAGTCTAGGACTACTCAGTACGCAAACAAGTTTTGGAGCACCCTAAAGGGTGTCCCCTACAAAAAAAATGGGGTAAATGTTTTCTTTTCCCACTCCTTGGCAATTCAAAGTTCTTGCCTGGACAAGGACCCAAGGGCCGAGGGTGAGGGAGTGATTTTCTTCTCAGCAATGGTTAGTGTCCGGGCTACTCTGCACACCCTGGCACCCTAGCTGCTGTTCCCCAGCATGATTTGGCCTGGTTCACAGACGCCTGGCCCTTCATCTCCAGTCTTCCATCAGTCTGAGGGGAAAAGAGTGATGCCACCCAGTAAACTTCTTTTCTGCATAAATTGGCTGGATGTGGTTTCTATGATTTGCATCCAAGAACCTTGTCTGTGGCACAGGGCTCCATCCTCTGGTGTCTCCTCCCACCTTCTTCATGCCCCTCCCCTCCCCTCACCACTCTGATCTTTATTCCACAGCCACAGTGATCCTCCCTGGAGCACAGCTCAACTGCTCCCTACTGCAAATTCCTCAACAGCTTCTCATTGCCACCCAGGCAATGTCAACTCCTAACTCTTTCCTTGCTAGTGATGGAGAAGTGGTTGTATCACATGCCTGGCTCATCAATGGACAATGAGCTACTGAGAGTCAATGATCTGTATGTTCTAGAACTGATCTGAGTCTGCAGGAGGAGCTGGGATCAGGGACTATGGGTCCACTTGCCATCCCACAAGAGCACCAGCCTGAATTCTCTTCCTTGGCTGAATGTTCTGGCTACTATTTCAGCATAACAAATTATCCCAAAACTTAGCCATTTAAAACAAACCATTTTATTTGGGTCACGGTCTTGTGGGTCAGAAATACGGGGAGAGCTGAGCTGGGCCATTCTCACTTGAAGCCCTCCTGTGGTTGCTTTCTGGGACTCATCTGGGGTGCTTGCTCACATGGCGACAGCTGATAGGCCCCTGGGGGTGTCAGGGGAGCTGAGCATCCCAAGAGAACTGGCAGAAGCTGCATGGCCTGTGCTGAACCCACCTCGGAAGTCCCAGCATCACTTCCATCATGCTCGACCTGCTGGGCCACATGATGACTTTTTGGGGGATCCCACGTACTTTTGCCTTCCTGGGCCCCTTCTTTCATAAAAATATTAAATATTTATCAAAATATTAAACATTAAATACTTATTAAATATTAAATATGTTCATTAAAAATATTTAAAATGCTTATAAAGGCAAATATAATCCAGCCTAGATTCATTACTATATGTTTATTATCTTATTCGTCTTTCTTTCTGATTTTAAGGTAAATTAAAATATATTCATGGGCCATACTGTTCACTGTGTCTAATGGATAAGCTGGTCCTGTTGATTGTCTCAGCAGCCATAAGCTCACCCAGATTCAAGGACAGGACACAGACCCCACCTCGTGTATTACAGCCACCACACAGCACGTGCAGGGCCAGGTGTGGAGCAGCGGTCACCCACCCATCAAAGCCAAGCCTAAGTGTCTCCTCACTGCGGGTCCTTCCCAGACTCCTGCCCAGCTGGGAGGGCCTCTTCTGAGCTCTCGCAGCACTTGATACTCCTTGTGCCATCTCGTCTTGCTCCTCAGTTCTTTTGAGTGTGCCCTCATCCCCCATCTGGCTTCAGGAACCCAGAACCAAGTCCTCCTCCTCATCACATCCCCCGGAAAAATGCTCTTTACCTTCCAAGACAGTGTGTTCCCCCTGTGGTTTCTGGAAGAGTCTCCTTACCACGTATCAGTGGTTCTCACAGACCAGTAGCATCAGCATCACCCGGGAACTGGCTGGAACAACAGACCCTTGGACCCTGCCCAGACCCACCAAGCCAGGAATGCTGGGGGAGGCAGCCAGCAAGCTGCATGTCTCCAAGCCCCTGGCGCCTCTCCTGTCGCTCGAATTTGAGAGCCATGGTCTTCTATTAGTGCTTCACAAACCATGTGTCCTCATTTGTTTAAGAATTATGTTCTGGGCACAGAAACATCCTATTCCCAAATGCTCTGAGGGACGATGAGGGATGCTCACGGTCAGCACTAGGAAAACGGTCCGCAGCCAGACACCAGCTTAGGGAGCGGAGCCCCAGGGAGAAATAAAAGAGAAATTTTATTTCAAAATGTTCCATATCAAAAAATGTATTAGTGGTCTGAGGGACGATGAGGGATGCTCACGGTCAGCACTAGGAAAACGGTCCGCAGCCAGACACCGGCTTAGGGAGCAGAGCCCCAGGGAGAAATAAAAGAGAAATTTTATTTCAAAATGTTCCATATCAAAAAATGTATTAGTGGGGGCCAGCCCGGTGGTGCACTGCTACAGTGCGCCGCTTGGGAGCATGGCAGTGCTCCCGCCGAGGGTTCGGATTCCACATGCAGACCGGTTCCCGCTCACTGGCTGAGCGAGGTGCGGGCGCAACACCAAGGGTTGCGATCCCGTTGCTGGTCCCGGTCCGGTACGGGCGCGACACTGAGGGTTGCGATCCGTTGCCAGACACGAAAAAAAAAAAAAAGACGAAAAAAAAAATGTATTAGTGACAAAACTAACAGCCGCTGTCAGCGGGGCCTTCACGCTGTGGCAGGCATTGTGCTCCATACGCATCTGTTTATGTAAGAATTGTGACAACTCAGTTGAGGGGGTCCTATTGTCCCCATCATGTGGATGTGGAAACTGAGGGACAGAGCCATAACTAACCCAACAGGGAGCAGAGAGGGCAGGACCCAAGCGCTGACTGTCAGGCTTGAAGCAGCAAAGTCGCTGTGGGAAAGCGACCCTGTTGGGAAGTTTCTTGCACTTGTCTGTGGCTTAGTGTTGTTTCTGTTCTTAATTTCCAAGTGCTTGGGGCCCACAGTGGTCTTCCTCCTGCACTGCCCCCTTGCCGTCCATCAGTGGTATTATGGGCTTTGAGCAGGTTTCTGTGAGAGGCTCGTGTGCCCCATGGTTGGGCTTTTTGGGTCCTGAGATAATAGGGAAATCCTGGGTAGGAATCCTTTGACCCCAGAGAATGTCTTTTCCTCCGTCCTTTTCCAGCTCATAGCTGCTCCCAGCCTCTTTCCTCTCCATTGCTCTCCTCAGCTCCTCCTCACCCCAGCGCATCGAGAAGAGCCCACGACCACCTCCTCGTGAAGACCCACCTGTAAGTCAGAGGAGCCCCAGGGCTGAGAAAGTCATGAGACCACAGAAAGCTCTTCCTCCCCACCCCGGTGAAGGGCGCCAGCAAACAGAAGCAGGTGCGTTGCGTGGGCTCAGCGGGGAAAGGGGGGATGACTCGGGCCATGCCAACCAGAGGGTCATGCCTGAGCATGGGAGGGGGCCATTAAGGGGCAGGCAGGAGCTGTTGGTGAGCTTCATTTCCAGCATTAAATAAGCGTTAGGTCATCTGTTGGCAATTGAGAAACCTGATGGCCAATGACAATGTGCTTTTAATCAACTCATAGTTAGAAGTGACTGTGATCACCATCCCAGCCACACATGGCCTCTGAGGCTCTGGGCAAAGGTAAGAACAGTTCTCCCAGGGACGTGTGATTGTAGGTTCAAGACATGACTTGCGGGGGCCCCTCCAAGGACACAGACGCCAGCCACGAGCCCCCTGCAAGGAGGTCTTTGCTCCTCCTGCTGTGCTCCACTCCGCATCAGCTCCCTCCAAGGCACCTGCCACAGCTGTAACCAGTCGCTGGGCTGCCGGTTTCCTGAGCCTTACCTGTCACCCCTGCCAGAGCTGTAGCTGATACTGCAGGTGGGCTCCCCATCGGCCTACGGCCCAGCTCACCTGCAGCCTCTGTAGACAGTTGCCAACGCACCCAAAGCTCCTACCTCAACACCTGGCACCCTGCCTGAGGAAGTCCCAGGCCCAGGAGCACCAGCCAGGCCTGAAGTCTGGGGGCGTTAATGCCTCCAGCGGCCGCTGTTAGGACAAGTGGGAGCAGGCGGGCCAACGGCTGGCATCTGGCTGGCATCCTTGCCAGTCTGGGCAGTGCTGCCGTGGGGGGTCCTGCACCGTCACCCAAGGCCCTGCAGGACCGGGCCCCAGCGAGCCCCCGTCCCCACCGCAGTTGCCCTGCGTCTCTGCCCCCTCCCCTGCCAAGGCTACCTATTTCACCCAAGTCCCCGTCCCAGGCACTGCTTCGGGGGACCCAGGCCCAGGCCACCGCCAAGCTGCAGGACAGGCCTAGCACAGAGACAGTGGCCGGAGGGACAGGAGCCGCACGCCTGCGGCACGGGGTCGCCTCGGGGGACCTCAGTCCTGCCGGTTCGCTCCGTGTGCGCTAGCGGGGGGCTCTGCCCGCGTCCTGCGCCCACACTCAAGGCCCGGTCCCGGGGAGACGGGCCGAGAGCACCGAGCGCTCGGGCACAGGCCGGACACCTCACCTCTGCCTCGGGCCCCCTCTGCCAAAGCTGTTTCGTTCAGTGCTTCCGACAAAGGCTTTGAAATGGGTGGCCCTGAGCAGCCACCCTGACACTCTGTGTTTGTGTGTTCGGGGTTTTCGCTGACGAAGGCGACCAGAAGTGGCCGCCAAGGCTGGGGCGGGTGTGGGGACGCGTGGAGACCCCCTGGGCAGGGGCGCGGCTGGATCTGTGCTGGCTCCGACTCATCCCCTCGGGGCGGACGGACGCACAGCCGGCCCCGCAGCGAGGCCAGACGCCCCGGGAGCGGGGGACGCACCAGACGTCCCCAGCCGGGGACGCGCTCCCCGGGGCTTCACGGGCTCGCTGCTGTCGCGCTCGGAGGAGCCGTCACTGCGTGGACTCCTCGGATTGCTTCGAGCTCTCTGCGGCTCCCGGGCCCGAGGTTTCCCGACTTTCCCTTTTTCTGAGAAATTATCAGGGTTCTTCTTTCATTTTGCCACCGCCCCATTTCTTCTGTTCTTTTATTGAACTCTAATTAGTCTCAGATTGGACTTTCTTATTCTATCCTCCGTGACTTTTAAACCTCTTTCAGATTTTCTCTTTCTAACTTTTAATTCATCTTTTATCTCTTTGTGCTGCAGATCGAACTTGACGTTCCCTGATTCCATCTGAAACTGTACCTAATCCGTTTTATAAACCATCCACTGTGCTCAGAAGCTCAGGGCCAATGTTTTCATTGCTGTGTGGTTTAAATGTACTCATTTTAGAGTCTGCAACAGACAAGCTTTGTTGTCAGAGTCTGACCCAGAGGACAGACACTGCCGGCTGTCGTTTCTGCTCAGGGTAGAGTTCTCGTGTGTTCTGTAGGGATAAAACATTGTCCTCGTGTTCCACGGGACTTCCTCTGTGGTCATCGTACATAGGTTTTCCTGAGCTTCTGACCCATTTGTGTTTACTTCTTCCAGATGATAAGTTGTTCTCAGCTGGGGACAACTCCCTATGTAAAGTCTTGGCTTGGCGGTTCATGAAACAATCAGTTGTCAATTACAATGCCCCACCGATGTGATAGCAGGCTTGTGGTTACAGATTCTTGGTGTCTCAATCCCTCCAGGCTGGTATAGCAGAATACCTCAGACTGAATAATTTATAAATGACAGAAATTTATTTCTCACAGTTCTGGAGGTAGGGAAATCCAATATCAAGGCACCGGCAGATCTAGTGTCTGGTGAAGGCTGCTCTCTGCTTCATAGATGACACCTCATGCTGTGTCCTCACATGGTGAAGGGGGCAAATGCTGTGTCCTCACATGGCAGAAGGGGCAAGACAGCTCCCTTCAACCTCTTTTTTAGTGGCACTAATCCCATTCATGAGGTGAGAGCCCTCATGACTTAATCACTTTCCAAAAGGCCCCACCTCTTAAAACTATCACCCTGGGTATTAGATTCCAACATGCAAATATTGAGGGACACCAACATGCAGACCATAGTACTTGGAGAAGGCTGTTTCCAACCCAGAGCCAAGGCCAAAATAAATCATCTTTCCATGACCTCCCTTTGCTCATGGTCTTTTACAGAGCATGGGCTTTTCAAGGGTATCAACTTCTAATTGGAGGACTCGGTTCTAATTATCTGCTGCAGGGGAAGTAAAAATACTACCAATCCTGAGAGACCTCTCCACATCAACACAGAAAGAAACAGAAGTGGCTAATCATTGGGAAAGCATAACAGATTACATGTAAGTAGGCAGCTCGCAAGAGATGACAAAGTCATGGGCCAGCCCGGTGGCGCACTGCTATAGTGCGCTGCTTGGGAAGCGCAGCGGCGCTCCCGCCCAAGGGTTCGGATCCCACAGACCGGCCGCTCACTGGCTGAGTGAGGTGCAGGCACAACACCGAGGGTTGTGATCCCGTGGCCGGTCCCGGTCCGGTACAGGCGCGACACTGAGGGTTGCGATCCGTTGCCGGTCACGAAAAAAGACAAAAAAAAGGAAAAAAAAAAAAGAGATGACAAAGTCAGAATGAAATTCCACACAATTTATACAAGAAAGCGGCAACAAAGTTCACTTGGAAAGTTAGGTAGCTATTTGTTTAGTTAATCAACCTCCTCCAAAAGAGTAATGAAACTTCTTATCTCGAAGGACAAACGGTTACACCTTGAAATAGGCTGCTACATTAACTGTATATTTCACGGGTTTCTGAGGCCTATGACCCAGGAGAAATATCTGCTTGTAAAACTGAGGACTGGGCTTTCTATGTTTCTCAAAGAGACACTCTAAGAAGGGCAGGGAAAGAAAATGTCCTCGTTCCCCCTTTTACTTTTATTTGCCTTACACAGCCTTACATAGGCCCAAGTTCTTTCTTCTCATTAAAACAAAAGCACCCTCAATGCAATGTGGTATCCCTGGCTTGGATTCTGGAACAGAAAAAGGACATTAGGGAAGAAACCAGGAAATCTGAATAAAGTTTGTAGTTAATTAATAGTAATGTACCAGTGTTGATTTCTTAATTTTGATAAATATATGGTTTTATAAGGTGTTAATATGAGGGGGAAATGGGTGAAGGGTGGGTGGGAATTCTCTTTATTACCTTGGCAAATCTTCTGTAAGTCTAAAATTATTTCAAAACATTTTTAAATTTTCAGGAGAAGGACAGATTCAGAACAAGAGGCAACAAGCCCCTCTCCCCCTGGGAATCTTATGAATAAACCAACCAACAAACAGGATAGAGTTGAACAAAGAGCACGATCAACCAACCAGATCTAATCGACATCTTTGGAATACTTCATCCAACAACAGCAGAATACGTATTCTTCTCAAGATCACACGGAGCATTCACCAGATAGGCCATTTTGTGGGCCATAAAACACACCTTAACAAATTTTAAATGAATAGGCTCTCAGACCACAATGGAATGAAACTAGAAACCAGTAACAGAAAAGTAGCTGGAAAATTGCAAAATTTTTGGAGATTAAACAGTGCATTTCTATATAACACCTGGATCAAAAAGAAGTCTCAAGAAAATTTCGAAACTATTTTGAAGTAAATGAAAATGAAAATATACATTACAAAATGTGTGGGATGCAGAGAAAGCAGTGCTTAGAGGAAATGCATAACATTGAATGCATATGTTAGAAAAGAAGGAAGATCTAAAATCAGTCATCCAATCTTCTGACTTGGGAAACTAGAAAAAGAAGGACAAATTAAATCAAAAGTAATCACCAGAAAAGAAACAATAAAAATTAGAGCAGAAATCAATGAAATTGAAAGTAGGAAATCAATAGAGAAAATCAGTAGAATAATGGCTGAGGAGGGGAGGGTGATGGGGGAGAAGAAGTGGTGGACTAACAGATACAAAATTATGCTATCTACCCTAAATAAATCATTGTGCAGTATATGCGTGTATTGAAACAGTATGATGTACTCCACAAAAACAAATATAAATAAAATTGAAAAAGAAAATAAATAAATAAGTAGGGACGGCCCGGTGGCGCACTGCTGCAGTGCGCCGCTTGGGAGCGCAGTGGCGCTCCCGCCGAGGGTTCGGATCCCACATACAGACCGGTTCCTGCTCACTGGCTGGGCGAGGTGCGGGCGCAGCACCGAGGGTTGCGATCCCGTTGCCGGTCCTGGTCCGGTATGGGTGCGACACTGAGGGTTGCGATCCGTTGCCGGACACACAGAAAGGAAAAAAAAAAAAAAGAAAAGAAAATAAATAAGTAAATAAAAATAAACAAAATGTTTAAAAAAGGAAAAGAAAAAAGAGATGAAGCCAAAAACCAGTTCTTTGAAAAGATCAATAAAATTGATAAGCCTCTAGCCAGACTAAGAAAAAAAAAAAGAGATACAAATTGCTCATATAATAAATGAGAGAAGAGCCATCACTATTGATCTCATGAATATTAAAAAGATCATGGAAAGATCAAATATTATAAATGATCCTATGTCCACAAATAACTTAGATGAAATGGAACAATTTTCTGAAAGACACAAATTACTAAACTCAAAAAAAAGAGAAATAGACACTGTAAATAGACCTATATCTGTTTTAAAAAATCAAATCAGTAATTAAAAGCCCTCAAAGAAAAAAGAGAAAGAAAAAAAGAAAGCACTGGGCCCAGATGGTTTCACTGGTGATTTCCACTGCTTAAGGAAGAAATGATACCAATTCTCTATAATCTCTTCCAGAAGATGGAAACAGAGAGAATACTTCCTAACTCATTTTATGAGGCTAGCATTACCTTAATATCAAAACCAGATAAAAACATTACAAAAAAGAAAAACTGGGTACCAATATCTCTCATGAACATAGATGCAAAAATCTTTATCAAAATATTAGCAAATCGAATCCAACAATGTATAAAAAGAATTGCATATACCACAACCAAATGGTATTTATCCCAAATATGCAAGATTGGTTCAACGTTTGGAAATCAATTAATGTAATGCATCACATCAACAGGCTAAAGGAAAAAAATCATATTGTCATGCTAAAGATGTAGAAAAAACATTTGACAAAATTCAACACTTGTTCATGATTTTTTAAAAAACTCTCAGAAAACTAAGAATAGAGAGAACAGAGAACTTCCTTAACTTGATAAAGAACATCTATTAAAAATCTACAGCTAATGTCATATTTAATGGTGAGAAACTAGATGCTGTCCCTTTAATTTTGGGAAAAAGGTAAGAATGTCCCCTGTCACCGCTTCTGTTAGATATCATATTGGAAGTCCTAGTCAATGCAATAAGGCAAGAAGAGAAAGTAAAAGGCATACAGATTGGGGAGGAAGAAATAAAACTGTCTTTGGTTGCACATAAAATGATTGTCTATGTAAAAAATTCCAGAGTCAACAAAACAAACTCTTGGAGGTAATCCTGGGACTATAGCAAGATTGCAGGATGCAAGATTAATTTGCAAAAGTCAATTGCTTTCTTATATAACAGCAATGAATGATTGGAATTGGAAATTTAAAAAACAATATCATTTGCATTAGCACAAAGAAATTGAACACTTAGGTATAAATCTAACAAAATATGTACAGGATCTATATGATGAAAACTACAAAACTCTGATGAAAGAAATCAAAAATTTAAATAAATGAAGAAATATCCATGTTCATGAATAGGAAGACTCAATATTTAAGGTGTCGATTATTCCTAACAATCTGTAGAATCAAAACCATCCCAGTGAAAATCCCAGAAAATTACTTTGTGAATCTTAACGAACTGATTCTAATGTTTATAATAGAAAGGCAAAAGACTTAGAACAGCCAGTGCAATATTGAAAAAAGAGCAAAGCTGAGAGGACTGACACTACCTGACTTGGAGACGTACCAGAAAGCTACATATCCATGAAAGAGTAGACACACACACATCAATGGAACAAAACAGAGATCCCAGAAACAGACCTACACAAGTATAGTCAACTCATCTTGACAAAGGCACAAAGACAACTCACTGGAGATAGGATAGGTTTTTTAATAAATGGTGCTGGAGTAATTGGACAGCATGGTCAGAAAAAAAAAAAT
>NW_007729088.1:144211-144929 GCF_000696425.1 Galeopterus variegatus
GATAGGTTTTTTAATAAATGGTGCTGGAGTAATTGGACAGCATGGTCAGAAAAAAAAAAATGAGTCTAGACACAGACCTTACACCTTACCCAAAAGTTAACTCAAGTTGTATCATAGACCTAAATTTAAAGCACAAGGCAATAAGACCACTAGAAGATAACAAGAGAAAATCTAGATGACCTTGGGTTTAGTGATGAGTTTTAGATATAACACCGAAAGCACAATCCATGAAAGAAATAATTGATAAGTTGCACTTTATTAAAAATATTGCTCTATGAAAGACACTGTTAAGATAATAAAAAGACAAGCCATGGACTAGGAGAAAATATTTGCAAAACACATATTTGTTAAAGGACTTGTACATAGTATTTAGAAAGAATTCTTGGGCCGGCCCCATGGCTCACTTGGGAGAGTGCGGCACTCCCGCCGTGGGTTCGGATCCTACATAGGAATGGCCAGTGCACTCACTGGCTGAGTGTGGTGTGGACAACACCAAGCCAAGGGTTGCGATCCCCTTACTGGTCACATTAAAAAAAAAATAAAGAAAGAATTCTTAAATCTCAACAATAAGAAAACAGGCAACCCAAGTTTTAACCAGGCAAAAGATCAAAACAGACACCTCACCAATGGAGACATACAGATGGCAAATAATTATTTGCAGTGATGCTCAATATCATACATCATTAAAGAACTGCAAATTAAAACAACAATGAGATAC
>NW_007729088.1:145378-149207 GCF_000696425.1 Galeopterus variegatus
GAGCGCCGCCGCGCTTCCCAAGCGGCACACTTATCCAGTGCGCCACCGGGCCGGCCCTATTGTGTATACTTTAATGGCGGATACATGTCATTACACATTTGTCCAAACCCGTAGAATGTGCAACACAAACAACCCTAATGTAAACTGTGCGCTTTAGCTAATGGTAAATGTACCAATATTGGTTCATCAGTTATAGCAAATGTACTGCACTGATGCAAGATGTTAATAATAGGGGAAACTGTGGAGGAGGAGGGATGTGTATGGAAATTGTACTTTCTGCTTAATTTTTTAAAATAAGGAGAAGTTATTAAATCTGGTTAGCAAAGCTGAAAAGGCCCCCCCAAAAAGAGCCTGCTCCCAGCTCTTCTTACCACCCCAGTTTTCACCTTCCTTTTTGGACCCTGGAAATTCCCCTTAAATGTTGAGAGAGAAGCTACCACTTTATTTATTTATTTATTTTTAACGATTTTATAACTTTCATTAAAAAAAATTGCTATGACTTTAATTATTTTTTCTTCCTTTTTTTTTGTCTTTTTTTTTCATGTCCAGCAACGGGACCGCAACCCTCGGTGTTGCGCCCGCACCTCGCTCAGCCAGTGAGCGGGAACCGTCTATATGTGGGATCCGAACCCTCGGCAGGAGAGCCGCTGCGCTCCCAAACAGCGCACTGTAGCAGTGCGCCACCGGGCCGTCCCCCCCAAAAATTGCTATGACTTTAAAAGGACGTTTGTCACACGGTGTTTCATTGAGAATTTTTAGGGAAGGTTTGCAGTTTTATCATTAAACATGAAAATCAAATACTCTTCTCAGGCACAAATGGGGCCAGAAGGGCATTGGTCCTGTGGACCGTCTGGGGCCGTGGGTGTCAGCGAGAGACCACCCGCCTGAGGATGCAGCAGGCTGGAGAGGACAAGCGTTTCCCTGCAGAGGTCAGCAGGGGAGCGGGGCGCCCGGAGGCTCCGCTGGACTTGACGCTGCTGGCGTGAGAGCGTCTGCGAGGGAAGATGCAGCCAGAGAGAAGCCGGAGCCCGGAGCAGCCCCACCGCCCACTGTCCTGGCTCCCGCCACCACACCCCGGCCCCAGTCTCCCCAGAAACGCTTGATCCCTTCCCTAGGGGTGGCTGGAAGGGCGTGCGGACACGCAGACCCCTCAGCAAGGCCACCCCCTGCTCTGTCTGCAGCCCCATCCTGGGCGGTCTCCTCCCGGGGGGTAGGACGGAGGCTCAGGGGGCTCTGCACCTCCCACAGTCACACAGTGGAACCTGGCTCGGGGACTGTCCCGGCTGTCTGTGTCCCTCCTGAGGCTGCGCTGGCTCCATCGCACTTGTCTGCTCCCGTCTCCCCATCTGAGACTCAGTCATCTCTGGGCTGCGTTCTGAGTCCCGACAGTGGCAAGTCAGAATTCACCTACAGTTGTCCCCCACGTCACTGGTCTCACTTTCTGAGGTTTTGGTGACCCGCTGTCAAGGGAGGTTCAAAAATACTACATGGAAAATGTCAGAAATAAACAATTTATAAGTTTTAGATGGCTTGTCATTCTGAGTAGCAAGATGAAGTCTGGCACCATATTGTTCCTTCCCCCTGGGATGTGCATGTTCCCTTTGTCCAGAGTATTCACACCGTCTATGCTGCCGCCAGTGAGTGGCTAAGAAGCCCTGGAGGTATGGTACAGCCTGGGTGCAAGTAACACTTATTTTACTTAATAATGGCCCCAAAGCACAAGAGTAGTGATGCCGGCATATTGTTATAATCCTTCTATTTTATTATTAGTTATTGTTGTTAATCTCTTACTATGCCTTATTGATAAATTAAACTTTATCATAAGTATGTGTGTGTAGGGAAAACGTAGTGTATGTAGGGTTTGGTGTTATCCACAGTTTCAGGCATCCCCTCGGGGTCTTGGGATGTATCCCCACAGATAAAGGAAAGACTACTGCATTGTTGTTGTTTTAATCCACAATGATTTACAGTGGCTTTTTATGCGGCAATTGATCACTGAAATAGTTGGCAATTAATTTTTCTTCATTAAAAGTGTGAATAGCTGGGCCGGCCCGGTGGCGCACTGCTACAGTGCACCGCTTGGGAGTGCGGTGGTGCTCCCGCTGAGGGTTCGGATCCCACATACAGACCGGCCGCTCACTGGCTGAGCGAGGTGCGGGAGCAACACTGAGGGTTGCGATCCCGTTGCCGGTTGCCGGTCCCCGGTCCGGTACGGGCGCGACACTGAGGGGGGATGTATCCCCACAGATAAAGGAAAGACTACTGCATTGTTGTTGTTTTAATCCACAATGATTTACAGTGGCTTTTTATGCGGCAATTGATCACTGAAATAGTTGGCAATTAATTTTTCTTCATTAAAAGTGTGAATAGCTGGGCCGGCCCGGTGGCGCACTGCTACAGTGCACCGCTTGGGAGTGCGGTGGTGCTCCCGCTGAGGGTTCGGATCCCACATACAGACCGGCCGCTCACTGGCTGAGCGAGGTGCGGGTGCAACACCGAGGGTTGCGATCCGTTGCTGGTCACGAAAAAAGACAAAAAGGAAAAAAAAAGTGTGAATAGTAGCAAAAAATATTTGTAGCATACTGTTTCTGGCAGCTTTGAACAAAAACTGATATATTAGTTTTACAAGCCATCTTAAAGTGCCTTAAAAATAAAATGCATGACAGATGGAAAGAGAGGCAAATATATATACATATATACACACACACACACATAGGAATTGACTTTTGGTTACGCTTCTGACAGATTTAGCACAGTCTTTCCACATCTGAGAGGGAGGAATTAATCCTACTCAAATGAAGCCGGTTTTCTCAAATTCAGGGAATTGATTCCTAGATTATGTTTTAGCAAGATGTTTATCCTGCACATGTATACAGTATATTTCTGCTAGTAGGAGTGCACTTTAATCCAGGCTTACAGCATGGATGTTAATGACTGCTGTTAAGTGTGTTATTTACCACACATTCCACAACGTGCTCCCCCAGAGGAAAAGAGCGGAGAGATGGTTATTGAGTGACAGCAGGAGGCTTGTGCCCAAATTAAATTTTTAAAACTATATTTTATATTTTATAGATTTTCAGTACCCTTTTTGCAAAAGTCAATGAAAATATTTCTCCTATTAGTCTAAATGAATGTTTACAATATATATAAGATAGGAACTTATTTCCAACACGCATTTTCTTTTTTTCTTCTCTTTTTTTTTTTAAAGATGACTGGTAAGGGAATCCTAACGCTTGACTTCGTGTTGTCAGCACGACGTTCTCCCAAGTGAGCTGACCAGCCATCCCTATATAGGGATCTGAACCCATGTCCCTGGTGTTATCAGCACCACACTCTCCCAAGTGAGCCACAGGCCAGACCCAACATGCATATTCTTTTTGCATGCAGAAGTAAAGGAGAAATTTTTCATCTCTTTTGACCTGACACCAAAATGTGCTGCAGATGCCCAGCCTGTGACTTCAGCAAGCTCGCTCCCTCCCGCCACTGAGAAGGCCGGGCAGAAGAACTGGCATGCTTCTCAGCAGACTAGTAGTTCCCAGGATGGTTGCTGTGAGTGCTCAGTGTCCCTGCTCTAAGGAATTGCAATCGTAGGAGCAGTGTCTGCCCAGATGCCTTGTACTGGCTGGCGCTGCCATCCCATTGCTGCTGTGAGTGGGTGGCTGCAGGCTCATGGGACATCCTTCCCTGTAGAACTGTGGGGCTGGAAGAGCCACCGGGCTCCAAAGGGCCTGGAGGTCCCAGCTCTCCCCCCAGCTGACTGAACATTGCCTCCAGCGAGCCCTTCCTCAAGCCCACATCCTGGCTCAGCTCCTTCCCCTGTCACATCCAG
>NW_007729088.1:150023-193728 GCF_000696425.1 Galeopterus variegatus
GGTTGCTAGCCTGGTGCCTAATCACCTGCAGGGAAGCCCACCAGCCAACCATCACCCCACCACACACTCACACACGCACATGCACACTCTCACACACACTCACATGCTCACACTCACACCTCCAGCACAGTCATACACACATTTACACGCACACACTCTCTCTTGCACTCACACAGGTGCACAGGCTTAGACACACACTCATACACTCACACATACATGCACGGTTTTGTGTACACTCACACATGCACAGTTTCATGTGCACGCTTACATACATGCACACTCACATACACTTTCACACATTCACACACCCATCACGTTCACACATATGCTCACACAGGTGCACACATGTACACATTCACACACACCACACATAACTTTCATCTGTTTTGTGATTATCCATTGTTAAATAAGAAAAGCTGAGAAAAACCTCTAATGGTGGAGACAGACTAAAACAAATAAGCAAAAAATATGAAACCCAATGGAAATAAGAGAGAAAGCACGGAACAGAAGAAAGCTTTAAAAGAACTATAGTTGATATCCTCAAAAAGACCAGCGATGTTGTATCTATGAAACCAGAACTCTGAACTGTTTTGGTTTTTTTTAAAGGTACAGTTAGAAAGTAAGAATGACCAGATGACCCCCTGGAAATTAACAATGTAATTGCCAAACAAAAATAATTCCATAGCAGGAGTTTAAGACAAAGTTGAAGACATCTCTGGGAAAGTGGATATGGAGAGGGAAGGAGATGAACAGTAAGAGAAAAAAGGTAAGAAAATTGGAGAATCACTTGAGAGGAACAACATGTGGCTGATGAGAGTTCTAGAAAGAGGGTGAAGAAAACAGGGAGGAAATTATCAAGCAAAGCACAGAGGAAAAATTCCCAGAAGGAAGCTCTTGTCTCTCCATCGAGAAACCTGCAGACACCCCAAAACACAAATGATTAAAGGACAATATCAAAGTACATCATCAAGAAATTACAGAACACTGGGACAAAGAAAAGATACTGAAAGTTTTCATAAAGAAAAAAACATGTCAAATACCAAGAGTAAGAAATCATAAGGACTTCCCAGCACGACACTGGAAGCCATGGAGTCATGCTCTCACAATTTGAGGGAAGATTATCATCAATCTAGAATTCTGTCCACAGCCAAGCTGTCATTCAATTGTGAAGTGATATGAAATATGAAAATAAGGATATTTTCAGACCTATAAGTTCTCAAAAAATTATCTTGAATTATCCCCTTGGATGAAGCTGCTGGAAAAAGTCCTCCACCAAAATGAAGGCTACAAACCAAGAAAGAGGAAAACACAGGATCCAGAAGACGGGAGTCCCATGAGAGAGAAGCTGATGGAAGTGCTGGGATGCTCAAGGCAAAGTCCAGAGACGGTACCTGTGCAGAGCCTAGGCTGGAGAGGAGACTGGAGGGCTCCAGGAGATACGTTTGTAGGGAAAATAGATCAATGGATCAGAAAGATTATCTGATATACTTGACAGCATAAAGAAATTGTTACAGCAGACTGTCAGAGCATGAGGGAAGAATCAGAGAGATTCCTAGAACATAAAGCAAAGGAAGAAGGGGGCAATAATGAACTCTCCAAAAACAAAAAGTTCTACAAGAAGTGAAAGATAATTATAGTACACTTTATAGTCATAAATGCAGAACATAAAGCAAAGGAAAAAGGGGGCAATAATGAACTGTACAAAAACAAAAAGTTCTACAAGAAGTGAAAGATAATTATAGTACACTTTATAGTCATAAATGTAAATATTATCAGTTTAACAAAAATTATAAGAAGGATGTGAGAAAGAGAAGTAAGAGGAGAAGATACTAAAGTCCTCACACAGCATAATTTCTAACATGGATAAATTTTAAAATGGCTATATTATTTAGTAAAAAGGAAATAATTTCCAAAAACAGCTAGAAGGATTGAAAGTGGTTTTCTCTGAATAGTGGGAAGGAGTAAAGTATCTTGTCCTAGGTTTCCCCAACTAGAACCTGAGACAAGCATTTGGTACAAGTTGCTTACTTGGGACACGATTCCAGGAAACATTGGTAGGCAAAGGGGGAAGTGGGACAGGGCAGGGAAAGAAGCTCATCCAGGGTGAGTTCGTGACTAGGTGGCCACTGTGAGTTACTGGGGCTTGGTCTTGCTGAGAACCTCTGCAAGGTGGCATGGAACACACCTCAGAACTGTCACAACTCACATTCCTCACTGGCTGTGGGCTGCAGGGGTCACGTCCACTTCTGTGGCCAGATAATGCCCTCTGTTAGAAGAATACAGGTGCTCAAGGTAGGAAATCATCAGTGTGGGTGGGAGTCACCCACTGAGACATCAGATAACCTCTGAGGTGGGAAAAGTGGACAGCGACGGGGAACCAAAAGTGCTGCTACACGGACCAAGGGGCTATTATACATTATAACCTATTAGTACCCTTTGTGTATTTAAACTACAGTGTAAGAAAGCTCTCTAAAATGACGTGTTGTCAACCAGGAGGTGTCCTGCAAGTCCTCTGTGGACGACGCCCATTGCACAATGAGTGCTCGTGAGCACTCTCAAACACGGCTCCACAGGGGCTGTTCCCAAACATATTTATGCCAGCTGTCCTTGTTTGCACTATGCCACTTAGTTTAATAATATGCAAACCAGTAAGATAGAAATGTAAAAACAGAGGTACTTTTAAATTTGATGTTGGCAAAACATCTGTAAAGTATTAGGGGAAAATGTAAAAATGTGGAAGAGCTATCTTGATTTCTGCTCTGGCTGTACAGAAAATTAAGTATTCTGAAAAACCCTCCATTTTCTGTTCTGCTCTGAATGGGGGAAGAAACAGTTATTTTTTGGTAATCATACACTCAGGTGTGGTATTCTTACACTACCCTGACCATGAGGGTATCCTAGCCAAAACCCAGAGATTAAAATATAATAATTTCATTTAAATTAAAGCATGTTTAGATTGGTAGCACTCTCTGGTATTCAGCATTGGAAAATTCCAGCATTCTCAATCCAGTCTCCAAAGAATACCCACAGATCAAATTCAGCTACATAGGAACTCAAAATGAAAAGTCATTAGTCAGCAGAGAAATTTTAAAAATAAACAGACATGGTTTAAAAATAGAACTCCTGGAAAAATTTTAACCATTAATCACTAAGGCACAAATCTCATTGCCTAGGTCAATAGCAGCTGATGGCAGAGATAGTTAAGAACAAGACAGAGCTGGAGAAAACACACAGATTGCAGCAGCGGAAAACACTGAGATGGAAAATGCAAGAGAGATAGCAAGAAAGACAGAAGACCTAACTTATGTTTAATCAGAGTTCATAAAGGAGATACTAGAGAGAATGAAGGGGAGGAAATACTTGCCTTAACAGTGCTAAGCATTTTTCAGGATTATAGAAAGACTTGAATGCCACAGATGAAAAAGTACAATGCTTATCAAGCTTTAAAAAATACAAAGAGAATATCTTAAAAAGTAGAGACAAAAGGGCCTGCCCGGTGGCGCACTGGAGAGTGCGCCGCTTGGGAGCGCGGCGGCGCTCCCACTGAGGGTTCGGATCCCATGTGGAGACCGGTGCCCGCTCACTGGCTGAGCGCAGTGTGGGTGCAACACCGGGGGTTGCGATCCCGTTGCCGGCCCCCAGTACGGGTGTGACACCGAGGGTTGCGATCCCGTTGCCGGCCCCCAGTACGGGTGTGACACCGAGGGTTGCGATCCCGTTGCCGGCCCCCAGTACGGGTGTGACACCGAGGGTTGCGATCCCGTTGCCGGCCCCCAGTACGGGTGTGACACCGAGGGTTGCGATCCCGTTGCCGGTCCCCAGTACGGGTGTGACACCGAGGGTTGCGATCCCGTTACTGGTCAGTAAAAAAGACAAAAAGGGAAAAAAAAAAAAAAAGTAGAGACAAAATACAGTTACCTACAAAGAAACAACATCTAGACTTATCTCTAGCAACAATGGAAGCCCAAAGACAGTGAAATAATATCTTCAAAAGCTGAGAGAAAATAACTGTCAGCCAGAATTCTATACAACTAATATCATATTTTGTGAATAAGGAAAGCCTTAAAGATTCCACATAGAAAAAAACAAAAACAAAAACAAACTGTTAGGACTAATACACAAATTCAGCAAAGTAGCATGATACAAAATCAACACACAAAAACCAGATGCATTTATACACTAAAATTGAACAATCTGAAAAGAAAATTAAGAAAAAATCCATTTACAATAACATCGAAAAGAATAAAATACTTGGAATTAACTAAGGAGATTCAAGACTTGTACACTGAAAACTACAAGGCATTGCTGAAAGAAAGAAGACACCGATAAATAGAAAGACATCCAGTATTCATGGACTGGAAGAACTTAATATTGTTAGGTTATTCATACTACCCAAAGTTATTGACAGATTTAAGGCAATCCTTATTAAAATTCCAGTGATGTTTATGGTAGAAATAGAAAAATCCATCCTACAATTTATATGGAATCTCAAGGGACCTGAAATAGCCAAGACAATCTTGAAAAATAGGAACAAAGTTGGAGGGCATTTCCCAGTTTCAAATATTCTATAAAACTACAGTAATCAAAATAATGTGATGCTGGCAGAAAGACGTAAAGACATAAATGGCATAAATGACATAGAATAGACAGTCCAGAAATAAATCCTTGCATATATGGTGAAATGATTTTTGACAAGGGCGCCAAGATGATTCAATAGGGGAAAGGACAGTCCTTTTAGCAAATGGTGTTGGCAAAACTAGAAATCCACAGGTGAAAGAATGAAGTTGGACCCTTATCTTATACCACGTGCAAATATTAACTCAAAATGCATCAAAGACCTAAACATAAGACCTATAACTATAAAACTGTCAGAAGAAAACATAGAGGGAAAGCCTCATGACACTGGACTGAGCAATTATTTCTTGAATATGACATCAAAAGTACAGGCAAAAGAAAAAACAGGTAGATTGAACTACATCAAAATTTAAAACTTTTGTGCATCAAAGGACTCTATCAACAGAATGAACAGATAACTCATAGGGTGGGACAAAACATTTGCAAATTAGATATCTGATAAGGGATTAGTATAAAGAACATATAAAGAACTCCTATATCTCAACAACAAAGAAACAACCCAATTCAAAAATGGCAAAGGATTTGAATAGATATTTCTCCCAAGAATATATACAAGTGGCCAAAAAGTACATGAAAAGATGCTCAACATCACTAATCATTAGGAAACTGAAAATCAAAACCAAAATGAGATACCATTATGTTAGGTGGAAGTACGATTTTGTTGTCTTTATTTGGACATTAACTATGATTTAAGGAGATGCTTTTGGGTGGTAGGTTGATAAAGGGTGGACTTGTGAGAGTTAATTTTATGTGTCAGCTTGTGCCAAATATTATTCTGGATGTTTCTGTGAGGGTGTTTTTGTATGAGACAAACATTCAAATTGGTGTACTTTTAGTAAATCAGATTGCCCTCCATAAGGTTGTGGGCCTCATCCAATCAGCTGAAGGCCTGGATAGAAGAAGAGACTGATCTCCCCTGAGCAAGAGGGAATTCTGCCACCCAACAGCCTTCAGACTTGAACTGCATCAGCTCTTGAAGAGCATCAGCTCTTCCTCTGGGGTCTCCACCCTGACAACCCACTCTTTAAATTTTGGATTTGCCAGCCTTCCTAATGGTATCAGCACACACACACACACACACACACACACACACACACACACACACACACACACACACCCTATTGATTCTGTTTCTCTGGTAAACCCTGACTAATACAGCTACTATTTAAAATAAATAAACAAATAACAAGTGTTGGCAAGAATTTGGAGAAATTAAAATTTTTGTGCCCTGTTGATGAGAATATAAACTGCTACAGCTGCTGTGAAAAATAATGCGGCAGTTCCTCAGAAAACTGAAAATAAAGTTACCATATGATCTAGTAATATACAGTTCTGGGAGTATATACAAAAGAATTATAACCAGGGACTTGAACAGATATTTATACACCCATGTTTATAGCAACATTATTAACAGTAGCCAAAAGGTAGGAGCAACCCAAGCATTCATTAACACATGAATGGATAAACAAAATGTGGTATATCCATACAGTGGAATATTATTCAGCCATAAAAAGGAGGAAAATTTTGACACAAGTGACAACATGGATGAATCTTGAAGATGTTATGCTAAGTGAAATGTCACACACAAAAGGACAAATATTGTATGATTCCACTTACATGAAGTACCTACAAAGTCATAGAGACAGAAAGTAGAACAATGGTTACCCAGGGCTGAAGGGAGTAATAAATGGCAAATTATTGTTTAATTCATACAGAGTTTCAGTATGAAATGATGAAAAAATTTGGAGATGGAGGGTGATGGCGATTGAACAATGAAAGCGTACTTCATGTTGCTGAACTATACACTTAAAAATGGTAAATTTTATCTTATCTATATTTTACCACAATAATTATTTTTTAAAGAATAAGAGCTAGATAAAGACATATTCAGATAAACGCAAAGACCATCACTTAGAAAATTTTAATGGTATGGTAATTTTTCTAAATTTCTTATCTGTAAGAAGTTAATACTGGTGTATTTAGCAGTAAAAGTATCTGCTTTAAAATACTCAAACAGGTGTTTCAGCTTCAACATAAAAATAACATAGAAGTTGTCACTCCTACCCTTACAAGAAGAAAGCAGAACTACCTGAAAATCAACAACTTTTCTTGGACCCATCAGAAAACTAATGTCACAGGGCCACCCCCCCACCCTGAAATCTGGAGAGATAGTCATTTTCAGAGAATCTTAGACAGGAGCAACTTACTAGAAGCAGAAGCCACTGGGGTGGGGGGCGGGGGGGGGGGGAAACACTTAAGCAGTAACTTTGGTGAATTGCTAGAGGCAGAATGTACACTAGTGTGAAAGTGAGAAATATCTGAGGGCCACAGCCCTAGGGAGATCCCCACACTTCTATGGGTTTTATTTCCAGGAACCCCTCCAGGTTCTCATGAAGAAGATCTGAGAAAAGCCTTCTTGTTTCTGACAAGGAATAGGGAGAAAGTGACCATTTTGCAATATGCTCAAGACCTTCTCCATAACAAAGACCAGCTTAGCAAGGGAAAGCACTTTTCCAGAGAATCATCCAACCTGGGGAAAAGAAATTATCCAACACCAGCCAGTCTTAACTAATGGTGAGGAAAAACTAAGAAACACTTGTGAATGTTGTAGCTCAGAGATTCAATCTCACAAAAAACATGGAGATTTAATCATAGAATAATGGAAATGATCAAGTCTGAAGAACAGAAAGAAAATGAGATTGAAGAAAAGTGAACAAAGCCTAAGGGACCTGTGGCACACCATCAAGAAGACCAGCATATGCATTATGGGAGTCCCAGAATAAAAAGAGAGAGAGAAAGGGGACAAAAATGTTTGAGGAAACTCCCTAAATTTGGTGAAAGACATGAATATAAACGTCCAAGAAGACCAAAGAAATCCAAGTAAGATGAACTCAAAGAGACCCATACCAAGATATTAGGACAAAAACAAAAAAGAGAAACTTGAAAGGAGCAAGAAAAAAAGTGAGTCATTATATAATTGCTAAATGGATTAAAGACTTAAATATATGACACAAAACTATGTGACTACTGGAAGAAAACACTGGGGAGATGCTTCATGAAATTGAACTGTGCAAGGATTATTTGGAAAAGACCTCAACAGCACAGGCAACAAAACCAAAAATAGATGGGATTTTATTAAACTAAAAAGCTTCTGCACAGCGAAGGAAACAATCAACAGAGTAAAGAGACAATGTGGAGGATGGGAGAAAATATTCGCAAACTATTAATCTGACAAGGGGTTAATATTTAGAATATACAAGGAACTCCAACAAATCAACAATAAAAATAAATAAATAATCCAATTAAAAAATGAAATAATCTGAATAGACATTTCTCAAAGAAGACATACAAATGGCCAACAGGTGTATGAAAAAATGCGCAATATCATTAATCAGCAGAAAAAATGCATATTAAAATCACAACGAGATATCATCTCAGCCCAGTTAGAATTGCTATTATCAAAAAGACAAAAAAATTACAAATGCTGGTGAGGAAGCAGAGAAAAGGAAACTCATAAACTGTTGGTGGAAACGTAAATTAGGAGGTTTCTCAGAAAACTACAAATAGAAATACCATATGATTCACAGTCCCACTACTGGGTATAGAAGGGGTCTTCAAGAGTTCATGGAAAGATTTGTATTGTCTTTTAATTCCATTTTTCCATGAACTTTTTGGAATATCCTTGTATATCCAAAGGAAAGAAAATCAGTATGTTGAAAAGATATCTGCACTCCCATGTTCATTGCAGCACTATTCACAGTAGCCTAAATATGGAATCAACCTGTGTTCATCAGCAGATAGATGGATAAAGAAAATGTGACATATATACACAATGGAAAACTATTCATCCATAAAAAAAGAATCAAATCCTGTCATTCACAGCAACATAGATGAGCTTGGAGGACATGATGTTAAGCAAAATAAGCCAGGCACAGAAAGATAAATACTGCATGTTCTCATTCATATGTGGAATCTAAAAAAGTTGATCTCATTGAAGTAGAGAGTAGAATAGTGGTTACTGGGGCTGGGACAGGGAGAAGATGATGGATGGATACAAAGCTGCAGCTAGATAGGAGAAACAAGTTCTAGTGCTCTATAGCACCGTAGAGTGACTATAGTTAACAACAACTTATTGAATAATTTTAAATAGCTAGAAGAGAAAATTTTGAATGTTCCCAACACAAATGATAAATGTCTGAGGTGATGGATATGCTAATTACCCTGATTTGATCATTACACATTGTAACAATGTATCAAATATCATACTGTACCCCCCACAAATATATACTATTATGTATCAATTTAAAAATAATAATAAAATTAAATTTAATTAAAAAAATTAGTTTAGGGTAGCCTAAGTGTACAGTAGCCTGAGGAAGTCCTGGCCAGCCTGGATCAGTGCTCTGCAGCAAAGATGGCCCCATGAGTATCCCACAGTGAGTCCCAGTGGCTGGAACTCCATACCTCACCTCTGTCAGTCACTGGACATGGGCTGCCCCAGGAAGAGTGAGGTGGCAATTCTGCAACTGAGGCAGGAGAAGCCCCAGACCCTGCAGGCCACTCTCCCATGGCAGGAGTGAGTCCCTGCTTGAGGTGACCTTGGTGGTACACCTCCAGCCCCTCCAGAGAAGGACTTCTTTCTGTGATTGCCGGGGCTTTCTTTTTTTACATCAGAAGTCCTACATCTGTGCAGTTTCCATTTTCTAAATCTACAGACCTTCAGTGCCCAACCCAGACTTTTAAGTGAATACCTATTCCAATCTCTGTATACGTCGCCTGTCCTTGCTGGCATGTCAGGTGCTGCACTCTGAGCTGAAACTAAGTTCCCATTAATTATCAATTTTTCTCCAGAGAATACGTGTTAAAGAATTAATGCTATTGTTTTAGAACAAATACTGCCCAAATACTGTCTTTAGTAGGGTTGTAATCAGCTTTACCCACTTTCTGTCTAATCTGATTGAAGCAGATTTTCTACAAAATCTTTTTTTAATTTTGTTGCTATTAAAGGGTCACCTATTTCGATCTGCCTCAAATTCTAAGTTCCTGGGATCAATTTATAATTGTAAGTTCACAGATGACCTAACCAGGGACTGAATTGCTATACTTTTAATTAAAATAGAAAAGTGGGGAGATAGAGAGAGAGAAAGGCAAGGGAGAGAGGTGCATTTTCACCTATATTGGAATTTGCGGGGAAATGCTGGGTACTGCACACTGAGTGTGTTCTAGCCCATATCTCCCGGCTCTGTGTTATAAGTCTGTTCATCATAATGCCTTTTGACCCCCTGCACTAACTCCATCATAATTATCCTTTAATACTCTTATAAATGAACTTTTAGCTTATCTTCCATTAATTCTCCAGAACAAGCAAAGCCATCTACATAAAGTGTTTAACCCTTTCGTGGTCTCCCTGTTCACAGGGGTAAGGTGGAAAGTTCTCAGAGGGGAAATTTGATTGCACTCCTGCACAGACATGAACTTGAATCACAGTCGCCTGCCTCTGCTCCTGGTCCCCAGTGGAGAATCACAAGGTGTGTGTGGAGTGAAGTGAAAGACCGAAGGCCTCCTGGCATCCAGCAGGGAGGGCCTGGGCTGCCTGGCCACCGGGTGAGACAAGAAGCACCCAGGGCCTTCAGGAGCCACTGTGGGGTTGCGGGCCCGAGCCCTGGCCCAGAATCACAGTCCACAGCAGGGGTGGGTCACCCTCGTTTTCCTAGGGCATGGGGAAGCTCCCACTGACCTGCCAAGCAGCTTGGTGTTGGCAGCACGAGAGCTCTGGGCCAGGCCGACTTGAGTCTCAAAGCCCCACCCTGCTGCGCTCGGCCCCCTTGGCCAGTCTCCTGGTCTGTAATACGACAATGGCCTTAGTGTGTATTCCACAGGTTGTGGTGAGGACCGAAGGAATTGGGGCCAGTGGCGCTCAGCACAATACCAGTAAAATTCAGGGTGCAGGTGCTTTCTGGCCCGGCCATGCCAGCTCCATGCACCTGTGCTTCCTGCAAACACCTGTAATGGGGCTTTGGTCTGGCCTGGGAGCCCACTTGGCAGCCGGGAGAGCCAGAGAGTGAATGCTCCAGAAACAGCCCTCAACCTGCGAGGGCAGGGAGCTGGTGGGCGGCAGCTGTGCTCCGGGCCACAGGTGGAATGCCCCTCAAGTGTGTGCTGCCGGTCTCCAGACGAAGAGCTCCCCACAGGGACGAAGCCAGTCGCCCAAAGCCATAACTCGCAGGATGATGCACTGGCATCGGATCCTCCCCTTCCTGCAGTGGGTGGCCCCCTGAGCCTTGACCTTAATCCCACATCCAGGAGGTCGCTAAGTCCTCTCTCCACCCTAAGCCACGGCCCACCACAGGCCTTCATCCTGTCCCTCTGGAATACACAGTGTCTCCTCCATGGTCTCCCTACCCCTAGTTATTGATGGGCAGGACAATCTCAAGACCAGTTGACTCTATCACTCTCTCACTCAAAACCCTCCAGTGGCTCCACATCATCCTTGGATGAAACCCAAATTTCTCAGCTCCCTTCACGTTCATTTCCCACCACACCTACCCCTGCCAGACCTCAAAGAAGCCACACCCTCTGTCCCACCTCCAGCCTTATGCTACTGGAACACCCACCTCTTCTTCCTGGACAACTTCTATGCATGGTTCCAGCCTTGGCCGAGAGTCCCGCCTCAAGGAAGCCTCCTGCCCAGCTGAGCTCCCAGGCCAGACCTTCCTTCGAGACCCCTGGCAACCCGAGGTGCCTCTGTTCAGATGCTTTGGGAACCGAGAGAACATTCTACAGGAGGCCAGCTGGTGTAAGACTGAAACCACGACAACCACAGGCTTATGCTCTGTACAAGCTGTGTGCATCCCTGACAAATTAGTCAACCTTTCTGGGTGTTAGTTTCCTTCTCTGTAAAATGGAGATGATAAGTGCGCTTTTTTTTTTTTTAAAAATAAGGTTGCTGTGAGCATGTTAAGTGCACGTGCCTGGCACATAACAATGACTGATAACGACAAATTAGTCAACCTTTCTGGGTGTTAGTTTCCTTCTCTGTAAAATGGAGATGATAAGTGCGCTTTTTTTTTTTAAAAAAATAAGGTTGCTGTGAGCATGTTAAGTGCACGTGCCTGGCACATAACAATGACTGATAAACAGTATGGAATGAAGTAAAAGTTATTAAAGATACCTAAAACTTCCATTTTGCAAAAGCAGAAAATGGAGACCTGAGGAGAAGGGAGTTGTCGGGAAAGTTCTGATGGGCACACTCAACTGCACCTCAGGTAGTAATGGTACCATGGTATTGAGTTCCTCTCCCTGCTCCCACTACCACTACCCTGCGCTTATTTACTATATTTCCCATGTCACATAAATAATGGCTTCAAAGAAGGGAGGGACCTAAAGGCAGAGACTAGAGGGCCAGTAGATGCCTGAAGAGAAAAACCAAGAAATGGTTAGTAAGGGAGACGACAGCGCCAGCATCTACCAGGTAATGGTTACCGGGTCTGGAAAGAAAATGAAAAAGCACAAAGGTCATCATTAAATGGAAACGGCATGATCTCCAGAAACGTCTGTACTGCATACTGCATCTGAAACCCTGCTTAAGGCACAGTTAGATTCAACCTCCGCGGATGAAGAATTTGCTTTTTGTGTGTGGTCAGGACTCACTTTTCAGGCCCACCCCTCCTGATGAACCCTCGTGAAGCCTTAGCAGTGCAAATGGGGGAGGGGGTGTCCCAGAGAGCCCCTCTTCCAGCTCAGCCTGTGAGCTCCACCTCCTCATCCTTCCACCTGGGTCATCCACATGGAAAATGGGGTGCAAGGAGCCAGAGGATGCCCCAGAAATTTCAGACACATGATGACAAAGAGAAGACCCCAGTTCCAGTCCCAACCTTGAGGCTTACCATCTGGCCCTTCTCTGGCCTCCATTTGAATCATCAGTGAAACGGGAGGTTGGATTGGATAGATAGGGGCACTGTGTATTTTAACTTCATTTTCGGAAAAGGAACCAATACAGATGGTTCAAGCTTGAAGTTACAAAAGGATATTTGGTGATGAGTCTCCCTCCCACCCCAGCCCCCGCATCCACCACCCCTCCTGGAGGCAGCCAGTGGTGCCTGTGTCCAGAGGCAGTTCATGCATTTATACAAGTGGCAGCTCCCACACGCATCTCCCGCATCCTACGCCTTGGACATTGTCCTGTGTCAGCATGTGTCAGCACACAGCGCTATTTCATTTCTTTCTTTTTTTTTTAAGGCTGCTGAGTCTTCCACTGGGTGGAGGCACTATAATTCTGAATGGCTTTTCAGGGTCTCTTCCCGCTCTGCAATTCCAAGTTGTTCATTCAAGCTTGCCTTTCAGCACCCCTGCTACACAGGAAGCCTTGCCTCTGCTCCCCCAGAGGCGCTCTGTGGAGGACCCCCTCCCATAAACCAGGCCACTCCTTGCACCAGACCTGGGACAGCCATTTTATAGCCAGATGGCATCTTGGCAGGCAAACCCAGCCCGAAAAGGCTTTGTTTCTTAGACTGTGAGCAGTGAATGCTTCCATGACCAAATGTGGAACATCAGTGAACTAACCCCATAAAACATTCAAACACATTTTGGAAAATGCCTGGCCCAAAAAACTGCCCTACCATTTCCCCAGGGCTGGTCTGGCTTGTGTCAGGATAATGTTCGCACCAGGCTGGTTTCTCCCCTAGAAAAGAAGAAGAGAATTAGGTCCTACAGACAAAACAGGCTGTATCCTCACTGGAACCCCTTGCCCATCTACAAAATAGCACTCTGATTGACTTACAAACTGTCCTGGCTGTGACAGTGCCCAGGGGAGGCTCGGGCAGGCCACGTGCATGCTGATGACTGTTTTCCAGCCACTCCACATCCCCATCGCAGCAGGCAGCCACAGGAGACAGCACACTCGCAGGGGATGGAGAGAGGTGGGCAGGTGGGCAAAGAGAAGGGGTAGGAGCAGACTGAGCTGACACCAAGCAAACATCAGTGAGGGAGGTGAGTGGGAGAGTGGAGAGTACAAAGACTGCCCACATCACACGTGGCCATGAAGGGAGGGTGGGGGAGAGCATGCCCCAGATGTGAAAAATAACAGAACAGACAGGACATTCTGAACAAAGAGAAAGGCAGTGTACTAGTACACAATGCTGCATAACAAAGCACCCTATAAATAAGCCTTCATTGTGTCTCATGGATCTGGGGTCAGGAATTCAGACAGCCCAGCTGGGTGGCTCTGGTGCTGGGTCTCGGATGAAGCTGCCATCATCATCTGAAGGCTTGCCTGCTGCAGGCGGATCCGCTGCCACGGCTGCTGGTGGGAGGCCTGTCCACGTGGGCCTCTCTACAGGGCTGCTCGAGCGTCCTCGTGGCTCAGTGGCTGGCTTTCCCCAGCTCCAGCTGTACAACCTAGCAGTATGCTTGTGCACAGAGCCTGCCCTGGTTCGGTGTGGGAAGGACTCCACAAGAGTGTGACTGCAGGAGGCGAGGGCCGCTGGCTGCCAGCGTGGAGACTTGGGGATCACAAGCAGCGAGACAGGTCCGTCTATGAAACATAAATTGTGAGTGGCCATGTCAAGTGCAAGACATTCTGCAAACACTGGCAGGGGATGATACGGGTGATGAACTAGCAAGGTGAGGAGGAAAAAGTAAAAAGCAGACCTTCTAGTGCTTCTACTGGACAGCAGTAACTTTTTCTCACCTTCTTTGTTATTTTGAGTGATTTAAGATCACATTAGTACTTCATGCATTTATCTTCATCACAAGAATGTCTAACAATGCAGTTGACCAGAAAAGCTCTCCTTAACCAAACCACCTTGAAGGCCAGCCCCTCCCCAGAGGTAATCACTGCTACCGTGTTGATGTAACATGCTAGGGGTTTCCTTCTACTTTACATTTCGTGTGTGCATGTAGGTAGGAAATGAATTTCATTTCATTAGAAATGCAATTTCACTTTGTGCTTTTTTACATAAATTGTATTATACAGTGTGTCATTGCTCATCAAACTACTTTTTCACTTATCAGTACATCTTGAACATCACTACATGCTTCTGTATAAAAGTCTACCTCATTCTTTTCAGATGCTGCATGGCATTCCATAGAGTGGATGTACCAATCCCCAGGGAAGGAAATTTAGGTTGTTTGCATTTTTCCTGTTACTAGCAAGAAGCCCTCATGTATGCATCTTTGCACATTTACTTCTAGATTATCATTTCTGAGTGTGTGTATATATATATGTTATCCTCAGTTGTAAATTCTTTGATTGTGTTGCGATCAGTTAGCATGATGTACATCATGATTTCTATTGTTTTGGAATTTGTTGACAAGCTTTTAATGGCTTAACACAAAACCAATTTTTGTGACTGTGCTATGTATGGTTGAAAATAACGTATACTCTCTGAAAGGTAAAAAGACCTATTATCTATTATATAAAGTTTGTCATACATGTCTTTCAAGTGCTATGTTTATTTTTTGAACAGTAAGGGAATCGCAACCCTCAGCACGGTGTTGTCTGCACCACGCTCAGCCAGTGAGCACACCGGCCATCCCTATATAGGATCTGAACCCACGGCCTCGGGGCTACCAGCGCCGCACTCTCCCGAGTGAGCCACAGGGCCAGCCCCAGATACTATCTTATTTAATCCTCACAATGGCCTATGAGGGAGGCATTATTATTATTATCCTTGTTTTTCAGATGGGAAACCCAAGGCAAAGGGGAACCCTATATCATGCCTAGGAAGTGGCAGGTGGAGATTCAAGCCCATACAGCTGGCTCCACACCGTGCACCCTTAATCACTGTCACTAGTGCTTTTCATGGAGCCCACCGTTACTCCACATACCACCAAGAAAGGAAAAAAGCTACCAATCACTGTGACACAGTGCTTTCTTATCCTTCAGAATTTTTATATTTATTGAGAGAGTTCTTTTAGAATTATTTATGAATCATTGTAATCACACTTTTCTCTTGAGCATATGGAAATATGAAATAGATTGGACTTACTTTCTGTCAGCACCCGATGCTTCTGCATTGCTTTTAAAATTAGGGCCGTGCCTGCCCATGTTTTTTTGCACAACTCATCCTCTCTCCCCTCAAGAGCACTAGGGATACAGGATTCTTAAAAAGTGCTCCATTATTGTCTCCAAGGTGTTCTTCCAGGCTCTTCCCATCCATTCCCAGGAATGCTGCTGCCTTATTGATGTTACCAAGAAGTGTCAACAGAAGTTCTTCCCATGGTGGCCAGGACTCCAGTCCTCCCCTGTGGCCCGCACGTGGTTTGCCGATGAAATGCAGGCATTCCCCAGGCATCAGGAGTCCTGTGCTCAGGCAGTGTCTGTCCCCAGAGGACATCTTGACTTCACGGCCGTTAAAAAGTGACAACATGTGTGTCTGAGGCATGTATTTCCCTCCATGACTATGTGGTTAGGTACACGAAGGTTTTGTTAAAGAAGATTTAAGTCAACAGTTTGTTGGTGAAGGTGATACCGGAGGAGAGGGTCTGGGAAGGCCCGATAGCCAGCCTTAACCCACCCTGTCCTCTGCCAGTTTCTTGACTCCACCACAGGAAAGAATTCAAGAGCAGGGTCACAGGAGAAAGTGAAAACAGGTTTAATATAGAGAATAAGAGATACAGACCTCCCAGGGCAAGTGTGGCCTACCTCCAGAGACTGGGCAGCAAGCTGCAGCAAGTCTAATACAAAAGTAAGAAATACACACTGACAGACGAAGTCTGGGCTGGCTCAAGAGTGAGCACAGCCTGCTAAAGGCAAGTTTGATACAAAAAGTAAGCAATACACACCTCAGGCAAAGTGGGAGCTGGGCCCACAAGAGTGACCAATAGCCCTGCCTTCTTCTTGGGTTCAACTTTTATAGTTTGGCTATCCCATATTCAAGCGATGGAATGAATATTCATCTAAGGGGGCGGTTCCCAGTTGTGTAACCTAGTCTTGTGCATGCTCTGTTGGTCTCTCTAAGAGCATGCTCATTGGTCAAATTCCACTGCATGCACCACATATATTTGGTGCTCTCTAGCATCTCCAGTGGAAGGTCATTCAAAGGATAAATTTCCCTTTACTGAGCATCTTGGCCATGGGAGTATATAAGTCTGGATAAACTTCTCTCTACTGAGCATGCTCAGCCATTGAAGTTGCTTAAGTCTGCCCCCTATAGTCTCAGTCTCCCCATGTGTAATAAGCAACAGTGACTCTCCTCTAGGAGAGGGCCTAGAGACATTGGGGAACGATTTGAAACTCAGAGATGTGTCCTGTAATCCGAACCCCTGGAAACTGAGTACCTCGTATCTCAAGGGTGTACTGCTCACAACTTCCCTTCTCCTGTGTGGTTTACAAATGAACAAAACTAAGCATAAAACTGATCTATCATCTCGATTTGAAACTCAGAGATGTGTCCTGTAATCCGAACCCCTGGAAACTGAGTACCTCGTATCTCAAGGGTGTACTGCTCACAGCTTCCCTTCTCCTGTGTGGTTTACAAATGAACAAAACTAAGCATAAAACTGATCTATCATCTGGGGAATCCGGGAACAGCAGTTCGGGTCGGACTGGGAAGGTCCCGGGCAGAGCATCCTCCCCACAGGTGAGACTCCAAAGTCTCCTTTACCTTTCATGATTTTTACAGCAGTTGGTAACAAAAGTGACAACATTCCAACTGCACCAGCATTACTTAGTCAAAGTTTATCCTCCGGGAACTGGCCAAGCGCCCAAAGCATAAAATGTTCACCAAAATGATGGATAGGTGTGCTTAGCTTGTCTGGAGACAGCCCGTCTCGAGAGCTCAGGCTGTCCTTTCCTTCCAGCCAAGCATGACGTCCCTGGCAATCCCTGTATAATTCCCCTAGGGCGGGCCAGGCCCCAAGGAATCTGCACGTGCACCCGTCATCTAAAAGGTTGCCAAATACTTAATCAGTCGCTGCAGGCAATAGTAAAGGAGATCTCTATGAAGACCTCAATTTTATTTCTCTTACACCATGGTTTTCTCTTGGGTCAAAGTTGTAATTGTCCACTGTCTTGCTCTGAGGGAAGGTGCACCCTTTAGCTCTAACCATGGAACCCAATGTAGATTTTGATCTACATTGAGCCTTGATCCAGGGACTCAGCTAAGAGTCTCCCAGAAGCAAGCACGAATGCTCCTGGTCCTTCCAGCCCCATCAGAAGCAGAGGGGAGGAGCACAGAGCACCCATAGCTGAGCTGCTGCTACTGGACAAGGACACCTGCTGGTCACCTTGGCCAGGAGAGGAGGCAGCCACTGTTCCTGGGAAGCAGGGCTCTCTCTTTTGTAGGGTGGCATGAGGATGGCAGTCCCACCACTGCGTTCCAACAGGTGTGAGTACAACAGCATGAGACTAGGGGAATATCCAGGTACCTCTGGTGGCCCCAGAGAAAAGGTAGTGGGGCTGGTGGGCGTGGTCTCCAGTGTTTTCACGACAAGCCTATAGGCCTTCCAGGGCTGGACCGCCTGGAAGTACAAGCCCTTCAACTGACACCACTACAAAGCCAACCACACTCTTACATTTCAAACAAGAAACTTGCACTTAAATCAACCTGCTGAAATATAATCAAGTCGCATGAATCTGATTTTAATTTAAGGCCTAAATTTCAAATAATTTAAAGGTCAGTTTGGTGGCCAATGGTGGGAGTCTTGTCACCAATTGGCATTTTGTTTGAGAAGTCAAAGTCCCCCCAAAAGGAATTGGGGCCGGGAACATCAGCTGCTCCTTGATCAACCTTTTTCTCTTTCAAATCGTTTTTCCTTCATGGATCCTGTGACATTTTTTCCTGTGGTTTGGAAGGCAATGGAAACTGCCCTAGCAAGCCCCCTGCAGGCTTCACCCAGCACAGGCAGGCCACACAGGGTTTGCTACAGCTTTAAGAAATTGTTTAATAGGAAAGAAATCTTCCTAAAAGCATTTTCTGATCATTGTTAAAGAATTCAATCCCCTCTTTTAGCTTAGAGATAAAAAAAAAAAAAGTCCTGATTACTGGAGCAAAGTACCCTCAGAATTTTGTATTTATTCTGCATTGGCATAATCCTCATGCCAATGAATTGACCATGTGACGTACACACTCCTGTAATGCCCCGTGTTAATGTCAGAGAATAAAATCACAATCTGATTTGATTTTTTTTGAGGGGGGAGAACCCGAAACAACATAATGCAGCCACATAATCACTGGACCCAAAATAAGCTGTTTATCCGATTTTACATACACTCACAATTGAATCTCACATTGAATCTCACTTTTGAATAACTGTAATTACTGTCTGAAATGACTCATTTTTTTCTTTTTTTTTTTTTCCTTTTTGTCTTTTTTCGTGACTGGCAACGGATCGCAACCCTCAGTGTCACGCCCGTACCGGACCGGGACTGGCAACGGGATCGCAACCCTCGGTGTTGCATCCACACCTCCCTCAGCCAGTGAGCCGCCAGTCTGTATGTGGGATCCGAACCCTCGGCGGGAGCGCCACTGCGCTCTCAAGCGGCGCACTGTAGCAGTGCGCCACCGGGCCAGCCCCGACTCATTTTTTTCTGATTATAAAAGTCTATGTGCCTGTTGTGGGAAATATAGGAAGCAAAAAAATAACAATCACCCAAAGCCTATGATCTGCCGACTCATTTTTTTCTGATTATAAAAGTCTACGTGCCTGTTGTGGGAAATATAGGAAGCAAAAAAATAACAATCACCCAAAGCCTATGATCTGCAAATAAGCCCTGTTAATGTTTTTGTGTATGGCATTTTAATACTTCTCAATGAAAATATAATTTTGCAACTCAATAGCATATTATACATACAACTTGATGTGCTGATTTTTTCATTTGCATTATTTATGTGCAATTTTAACTGTCACTAAAATGTTTAAAGATATTTTAAAATATCGGGAAGGATATATGCTAAGGTGTTAGTGATAACCTCTGGGTGGTAGGAGTATATTTTTATATCCTTACTTTATTTTCTTGTTTCTTATTTTATAATTTTTATTATCTATATTTTCTAATTTTCTACAATGCACATTGATTATTATAAAAAATTATTTTCAAATTCAAAAAGGTTATTTTCCATGGCCGTGTACTATCCCATCTTACGGATACACTCTGGTTTACTTAATCTTTACCAAAACGGTGGGCATCCTGTCCTTTCCAAGGTCTTGGTGTTCACATGGTTGTATGTTTTTGTGAAATTTGCAAAAGTAAAATACCTGCAGTCACTTGAGACCACTCCAACTTCCCTGCCTCTCATACCTACTGTCAAGTTGAGCAGGGCAGAGGCTGAGTCAAGCGTGCGATTCTGTGACCTGAAGTCTCCTCTCATTGTGGCTAAGTTACTGCAGCCATCGTAGTGTGGGGATGCTTCAGGAATGCTCTTGATGTCAGTAGGTCTGTGAGGATTCCAGGGGCTCTCAGAAGACAGCGACGGTGACACAGGCTTGGAACAGCATTGAATCCTACACAAAAATAGCAGGGTGATTAGATAACAAAACCAAACACATGCACAAATTTACAACAAAACAGGGTGACAGATGCTCCCTGCAGACCTTCAGACACAAGCAGGTGGGGAGGCCCCCGTGGCCACAGCCCTGCAAGGCGTCAGCCTATGTGGAAGGCCAAGGGGCGTGAGTGAAATTGGAGAAACCCAGAAAAGAGAGCTCGGCAAAGAATTCAAAATGAAAGAAAATCATCTCAGACACGAAGCCTAACCTAGATGGAACAGAAGAGTGAAAACACAGCAGTTAATGCCTTGAGAGAAATAAGAATTTCTTAAAAAAATCATAAGAAAATAAAGAGATAAAAAGGTTTTTTGAAAAAACGACAAGTAGGCAAAAAAGTTTAAGCGTATGAATAGTAGGAGGACCTGAAGAAAAGCTAAAGTGAAGGAACGGAGCACTGAAATCTGCAATTCCAGAAAACTTTGCTGAAACATCGAAAGAAAAAACAGATTTGAAACTACGTATTGAAGGAGCATGGTGTGTACCTGAGAATATCAGCTCAGAGTGACCAGCACCGAGACACGTCCTAGGGCCATTACTAAACTTTACAGACAAATAAATAATTCTTATGGGCATCTGGATGACAGGAACATGAAATGACATTAAACAAAAGGATAGCAAATCCAGTTATCATCGGTGTTGACAGCAACACTGACTCTGAAAGGAAACGGAGTAATTTATGTAAGAGGAACAGGTGAGCCAAGGATTGTATATCTCACAAAATTACTTTTAAATAAAAAGGTCACACACAGACTGTATCAACCTGCAGACCTCAGTAGGCATTGCTCCCCGGGCCTCTGAGGAGGTTGTCAGAAAACTGCGGTCCACCAGGACACGTGTCCCGGGAAGAAAAACGTGGCGTCCTTCCTGCGGCCTTCCCGCCATGCTCGCAGGGCTGCGTCTCGTCAGCAGTCAGCAGCCAACACCAGCTGGACCCAGGCTGAGGCTCACCCTGGGACATGTAAGGTGAGCTTTGTACCTGATTCGGAGGGACCTGGGAAGATCTGCCCTGAGAGCTGACATCCACAACACAAGGACAGAGCACAGGACTGGCTGGCAAACCCACATACTCGTCACACTGCCCCCACTTTCTGCACGCCTGGCAGTCTCTGCACACATTCTTCTTTAAGCCTTGCAACAGTGCTATAAAGTGGGCGTTGATCTCCATCTTAGCTCTTAGGAATGTAACCACACCACGTCCCTGGGGCTTGCTCCAACCCCTCCCCACTACGTCCATTGTGTGGGGCCGCTGGGGGACCAGATGGCTCAATCCCTGCCGCAATGACCATTAATTCCCAGCCCTGGGGCTGATGTCCCCTATTCCCTTGGCCCACCCCTGAGGGGACAGCACTTTGCAGTCTCCTGCAGGAGCCTACCTCTCCCCCTCTCCCTGCCTTGTACTTCCTGGGCCTGTTTTGGGGAACCTCCTGAAGGCAGAGACAGTCCTGAGGGGTGGAGTCTACACACATGGTACTTGCTGTCCAAGGAGCTAGTCTCATCTACGTAGGAGTCATGGGTGGGCCTGGACACTCATGTCGGGAGGAGGTCGAGGAAGTCCAAAGGAACTTGACATCCAGCCCAGACTGGCCAGGAGCCACTGACCAGCAGAGTCTGACCTCTGCTGGGGGCAGATGAGTTGAGAAAGGGTTTCCCAAGGAGGTGACGAGCCAAGCCAAGCAAGTGCCAAGAGGAGAGAGCAGAGAGCCACATGGCATGCTGGACCCAAGCGGGCCTTTCCACAGAAGCACAAGTGTTCAGGACGGCCATCTCCGAATGCCTCTGAAGTCGTCGTGCTCTCCTGTTGTCTCTTTCTCAGGAGCATTCTTCTAACAGAAGGTCATCAAAGCACATGTATGCAGGAAACCAAGGACATCCAGCTTGGTTCTGAGGATCTTGAGCATTTCACAGCACCTGAAAGAACCACAGACGTCGTGGCTGTCATGCACCAGAATGGTCAAAACCATCACTGTATCTAAATTGTCACCGAGACAAAACCACCAACCTAGTTTTCAGCCAGCTTAGTTTTTATTTTATTTTATTTTATTTTTTTCCTTTTTGTCTTTATTCGTGACCGGCAACGGATCGCAACCCTCAGTGTCGCGCCCGTACCGGACCGGCACCGGCAACGGGATCGCAACCCTCGGTGTTGCTCCCACACCTCGCTCAGCCAGTGAGCGGCCGGTCTGTATGTGTGATCCGAACCCTCGGCGGGAGCGCCGCCGCACTTCCCAAGCGGCGCACTGTAGCAGTGCACCACCGGGCCGGCCCAGCCAGCTTAGTTTTTAAAAACTTAGTAGATACTTTGTTTAAAAGTTCAAAGCAATGAAAAACAAGGAGAGACTGAGTCAGAAATGAAAGATTAAGGAGCCTGATGACTAAACGCAGCACAATATCCTGGATTAGATTCTTTTTTTTTTTCCTTTTTGTCTTTTTTACTGACCAGCAACGGGATCACAACCCTTGGTGCTGTGCCCGCACCACGCTCAGCCAGTGAGTGGGAAACGGTCTCCACATGGGATCCGAACCCTTGGCAGAAGCGCCACCGCACTCCCAAGTGGCGCACTCTCCAGTGCGCCGCCAGGCCGGCCCCTGGATTAGATTCTGAAACAGAGAAATGGCATGAGTGGAAAAACCGGTGAAATACAGATGAAGCCTGCAGTTGAGGGAAAAGCATTGTACACTGTGAATCTGTGGTTTTGATAAGTGTGGCACAGTTATGTAAGTTGCTCACATTTGGAGAAACTGAGTAAGGGGTATTTAGAAACTCTGTACTATCTTTGCAACTCATCTATAAATCAAAAATTATTTTAAGATATAAAGTTTAAAAAGTAGTAAACACTTTGTAATAGCACAGAAAAAGCGACCAGTTATTTGGTTGGATTGGTCTTTTTCAACACTTTTGATGGCCCCTGGAACATCACAAGGTGCTCTTGGTGGGCTCCAAGTGCCCCTGTGCTGACGTCAGGGCCTGCCCTGGACTTGCGCACAAGTCCCCTCAGTGCAGAGCTGCTGCCGATGCACAGTGGCTCAGTGCTGTTTCACACTGTGACTGTGAATTGCAGGACAATGAGAAAAAGTAAGTGGTGGCATTTTTAAAAAAAAATTTTCTCTGTACCTTGCAGAGCCATGCTCTCCAGCAACCATCCTCGACACCATTTTGCTCTCTGCCTGCTTCTGGATGTGGGGACCCTGTTGACACATTTGAAGGGCTTGAACATCTCACCAGTCCTTGCTCACCCCACAGCCCAGTGTGAATGCAGCTAAACTGCTCAGTGCTCCCTCAGTCCTTTCTCACATGACCCAGCCGGCTCCCTCACTCTAGCCTTGAGGCAAACAGCTCAGCACGGTCCCCACCGTGGCAAAGCGTCCCCAGAGAGCAGGGCCTGACCCCAGCTATTTTCTGGAGAGGGACCCCAGGGAGCAGGAGCGAGCTGCAGAAGCAGGGACACCAATGCTGGGGTGCCATATTGACTGGTCACTATGTCTGAGGCCTTCAAAGGGGCCTTTGGGAGCATCTCCTCACCCAGGACGAAGGAGGAGCCTTTACCCAGTGACCTCTGTGCATCTCTGGTCCAGGGCCCCTGTGCATCCACTCCCCACAGGTGCTGCACACTCCATAGCCAAGGAGCCCCAGGCAAGAAGGCAGAGGCTACACCAGTCTGGAATACTCTCGGGCAAAGCTGGAGGGGAGAGGCCAAGAAGGTGGGCAGTCCTGAGAACGGCTGGGCAGATGCCATGGTGCTCCTGCCATCCTTCCAAACAGCAACTTCCAGTCTCCAACTGAGGCTGTTCTCCACCTGGGCACCTGACTGTACTGGTCAGGTTCTCCAGAGAGACAGAACCCATAGGAGATAGATAGATAGATAATAGGTAGGTAGATAGATGATAGGTGATGGATGGATGATAGGGGGTGTTAGGGGGACTGGCTTACATGATTGTGGAGGCTGAGGAGTCCCACAACAGGCCATCTGCACGCTGGAGAACCAGGGAAGCTGGTAGCATGTCTCAGTCCAAGTGCAAAAGCCTCAGAACTGGGGGAGCTAGAGGTTAATCTCTTGGTCCAAGGCTAAAGGCCTCAGAACCCAGGAGGCCACCGGTGCAAGTCCTAGAGTCCAAAGGCCAGAGAACGTGAAATTCTGATTGAAGGGACGCACGGACGAAAGAAGCACGTGAGACCCGGGCTAACAGTTCGCCAGAGAAGTTCCGCTTTATTCAAGGACCGCACGTACAGTTATAGGGTTCTGTGCTCTGGGGCGGGAGAGAGAGTGGATGGGGCGGTAACTGACTGGACGGGGCTGGGCAGGAGGTGGGCCTTGACCTGTGACTGGCTGAGGTTTGGCACGGGTGGGCTTGGGTGTTGGCGCCAGCGGGCTTGTTTACTGTGGAGAAGAACCAGGAAGGGCGCCATATTGCCAGGGTGTGTCCCTGTTTAGGCGCCCATGGGGTCCCTACACTGATGTCCAAGCACAGGAGAGGAGGAGGAAGAATTTGCCTTTCCTCTGCCTTCTCATTCTAGTCGAGACCTCAGTCGGTTGGCTGGTGCCCGCCCACAGTGGGTGAGGGCAGATGTTCCCCACCTACTCACACCCTGACCTCCTCCAGAATCACCTTCACAGACACACTCAGAAATAATGCTCCACCAGCTCTCTAGGCATCCCTTAATCCAGTCAAGCTGACACCTAGAATTAACCATCACACTGACCAGGCCCACCAGAGAGCAAGCAGAAAGGCCAGGGAGCTACACCCCCGGGGCAGCCATCAGCCAACTACTGTGAGTGGATAAAGACCCCAGCTTCCCCACCTGCCAGGTGAAATGATGCCAAGGCATGGTCTGTGCATGCTCCCAGAGGTGCCAGCAGGCATGAGCCCCGCCGCCCACACTGGCAACCTGGCTGTCAGTGCGCCCTGCCTTGGCACCTTCTCTGTTGCTCCCTGGGATCATGACCCAAATACACTACATGTGCCTAAGTCCTCTCTTCAGGTCTGCTTTGGGGGAACCCAAACTGAAAGAGTGACTAGGCCAGGGTGTGAAGCTAGCACTGTCTGATTCAGGGCCCAAATGCTTAACCATGATGCTGCCCTCAGCAGTCACGAAAGGCAGTTGGCTCACTGGTCCCATCTGACATGTTGCCTCCTGTGGTGGCCACAGGACACTGGCCGGCCAGCTTTCTACCTCCCGCTCCAACAGATACGTGGGCAAAACGGGCACCGAGGATGCTGGGCACCTTCTTTGCTCCTCCAGATCCAGGGAACCATGTAGGAGGGAAAGTGTCTTTCCGCAGCTCCACTCTGCATCTCGGGTCACATACATCTCTGCTCCAAATTCTTCCATGTGGCTCCATGGCTTCCTTTATTTCCTCCAAAGAAAAATTATTTATTGAATTCTTCTCTTCACATGCGTTGGTCACAGTGTGACAGCCTGAGGAGTGCGGTGGGCATGCAAGGACATCAGGGAGGACAAGGTCTAAGCTCTCAAGTCGCTGATGGATGTGGCTTGTGTGTGGCGCGGCGTAAGCAGGCGAAGCTGAACTTCACCGGGGACATCAGCTTCAAGGCCTCTTTCTCCAGCAGGGTCTCAGCTTAACGCCCTTCCCGGTAACTCAACAGTGTCTCAGGGCAGGGTGGGGAGGGAGACTTGGCATGTCCCAGGACAGTCAGAGAGTGGAGGTTTTCACACGTCTTTGTCCTTGGACCACACGGAGGGACTCAAACCTCACCTCCTTTGTCTTCTCATTCCCAAACCTCCCCGACTCACCACTAAAAAATCCTTCCTTAAATCAACAGGAGAAACGGCGCAGGCTTGGTGATGGGTAACTGTTTTTTTGTCAAGTGACCTCAGTGAATTGTGTATGCACAGAGGAGCTGAGTGTGCTGATATTGTCCTGTGAATGCCACTCTGTGCTTTCCGCCCCTTGAAAACTGCCCATGGGCATCCTAAATCTGGGTGCTAGCCCAGGCATCTCCCCAGGCCAGTGCTGGGCAGTGGTGCTGCAGCCATTGAAAAGTGAGTCCACAAAGGCGGCCCATGAGCACTGGCCAGGGAGGCCAAGTGCCACACACAGGTTTCCCCCACAACTAACGAGGGCTGTGGGAATAGTAGGGGTCCGGGCCAGGATGCCCCCTTTCAAGCCCCACCCTGGCAAGCACGTCTTCACCAGCACTTCTAGCCATCACCACCTCAGCCTTCGCACTCCCATCTCTGCCCAGCAGAGCCCCCGAAGGACCTGCTGTCACAAGCGTCCGTCCCCACTGCTGCCTCATTTCTTTAACTCCAATCTGCACCATTCCCTCCCAGCCCCATCATGCCAGCTCTCCCCTAATTTCATCTCATTCATGCTGACAAGACACTTTTGAGGCAAATCTCTTGGTGACAGCTGCCTCCAGCACCTCCGTTTGGCTCTCAGAATTGCTCTGTGACATCGCATTCCTAGCAATGTTATGGTGACTTTTTGGAGAACCCTTCCTGGCTCCCACTGGCTCCTTGTTCACGGCAGTCTGCTCACTGGACACCCAGGTCTGCCAGCTGTGCCAGGCTCAGTCAATGTTGGCGGACTAACACAAAGCCTGCAGTCCACAGCAACCTGGCCCGTCCTCCTGCAGCCTGCGCACTGTGCCCCAGTGGGGGCTCGAAGGCAGCACTCGAGACTGCTCAGGGAACACAGGAGTGAGAAGCCAAAGCCTGCAGAGAAAGGACAAGAGCTGGCAGCCAGGTCAGTTATGAAAAGGGACAGGAGGAGGGGTAGACAGCCAGCCTGGACTTGAACCCCTGTATCAATGGGCTGGCTACCTAACCTTGTTAAAGCCTCAGTTTCCTCCTCTCTAACACGTGGATGACAACAGCAGCTTCACAGAGCATTGTGAGATGAGTCTAATGAGACAAGCCAGGCCTGTGACATGGGGCTGTACCCAGTGCTGCGGCTGTTGGCTTCATTGCCGACCATTTTTCAAATCTCCCAAGCCTCTTAGAAAACCAGCTGTCCTTGATGGCCACCTGTGAAAGGAGAACCAGATTTTTAAATCAGAAGAATTCAAAGAATTTTCTCCCAGCAACAGTTGTTAAATGCTGGCAGACTTGGAATCTCCTTGAAAGAGGATTCCACGTTGTCAGGCTTGGATGGTTCCTGAGAGAGAAGAGAAAAGACCCAGATCATTCCCCAAGTTCCCCTGGAGCCCCAATATCTTGATTCTCTGATTCCTCAAATCTCCTTAATTAAATCGTCTGTTTCATGGCTGCTCTGCACCCTCCCCTCCGCCCTGTCCTTCCCCGGCACTACATTCATTGCATGCACACTTACCCTGTAGGGGACAACTTGCAAACTGCCGGTGGGCAGATTCACCACCCCTCAACAATATGCTGTACAGACAGGCTTCCCTGCCCCGCGGCCACCCCTCTTTGTGCAAAGGCCAACTGCTAATGAGCAGTTGGAATGTCTTCTAAGCATACAAAAGACCTACTCAAGTGTGCAACTATTTGGGGGCAGCAGCCACTCCCTCCACGGGTGGTTAAGGCCTGTGCCGCCCAGAGCCAGCTGCTGCGTCCTAGGAGAAGAATGGAGCAGGCATGTGGGCTCCACAAAAGCCGCGGGCGCTGAGTCCCAAGATGCAGAGCAGCCTCAGCATATGGATCCCCAGGGGCTCCCCTCATTTAACAATCATGACTTCCCTCTTCAGGAGACCACAATATTTGGAGACCTTAAATGGGCCGTGTGACTGAATTAAATTCCCAAGGCAGCCAGAACCAAGATGCTATTTGGCTTGGCTCATGGCTCTTCCCCTCCATAAGACAGATTGGCTCATTTTTCAGGCAACTAATTATTAATTTGAAGCCATGAATACAAAGAGTTGGGAAGGACCTGACACCTCCCACTTAGTAAATGTTAAAGCCTTGTTATTTGCAGGCACGCTGGAGAAGGGCGCTGCCTGAGGTGGCCGATCCCAAGCACACAGACTGAGTTGCATTATCGCTTTCCCTCTGCGCAGTGGACAGTCAGCTGTCACTGTCACAGCTTATGTAGGCCGAGTACTGCATTACCTCAGGCCTCAAAGGACCCAGACTTCGAAGAGATCTCCGAAGTTTGTATGAATGGATCAGTTTGTACGAAACCGTGTAATTCTGAGTTACACTGTCACAATTTAAAAATTAAAATTCTTTCATATAATTTTACACTTGTGTTCCACTACTAGACCACACCTTTGACACTATAAATTAATATTTTTAAAAATTCTGGAGTTATCTTGTGAATGGCACAACTTTATTGTTCTGTATTTTGGTGTATTAAAGGCATGATTTATTAAATGCAAACAACAAAAGTATACCGTGACCCATTTTTTCTCAAGATTTTATTTAAAATTTCAAATATACAGAAAAGTTGATAGAATTTAAAGGAATCCCCATAGAGCCACTACGTACATGATATAATTAAATCTTTGCTATGNGCAACTAATTATTAATTTGAAGCCATGAATACAAAGAGTTGGGAAGGACCTGACACCTCCCACTTAGTAAATGTTAAAGCCTTGTTATTTGCAGGCACGCTGGAGAAGGGCACTGCCTGAGGTGGCCGATCCCAAGCACACAGACTGAGTTGCATTATCGCTTTCCCTCTGCGCAGTGGACAGTCAGCTGTCACCGTCACAGCTTATGTAGGCCGAGTACTGCATTACCTCAGGCCTCAAAGGACCCAGACTTCGAAGAGATCTCCGAAGTTTGTATGAATGGATCAGTTTGTACGAAACCGTGTAATTCTGAGTTACACTGTCACAATTTAAAAATTAAAATTCTTTCATATAATTTTACACTTGTGTTCCACTACTAGACCACACCTTTGACACTATAAATTAATATTTTTAAAAATTCTGGAGTTATCTTGTGAATGGCACAACTTTATTGTTCTGTATTTTGGTGTATTAAAGGCATGATTTATTAAATGCAAACAACAAAAGTATACCGTGACCCATTTTTTCTCAAGATTTTATTTAAAATTTCAAATATACAGAAAAGTTGATAGAATTTAAAGGAATCCCCATAGAGCCACTACGTACATGATATAATTAAATCTTTGCTATGTGTGCTTATAGAGCTAGGGCTGGGTTGCTGGTGCTCACAGACCCCTTGAGCCCTTTCACAAACCCTTCACACGCAGGTCTATGAGCTAGGTAACTGGCAAAAAGGTCCGTGGAGCCTTGATTGGAGTAGGCATAGTCTTTATTCAGCACATACAACACTATGAGCTAAGCAGTCCACAGGAGAAACTCAGAAACTCAACTGCTACTGGCAAAGTCCAAAGAAAAACTGAGCATCTGCTAGCAGAGTAAACATGCTCTATTTTTAAACAGGAGTTCTGTAGGCCAGCTCTGCTTCACAAGCTCAAGAACACACACAAGCAACAAACTAGAAAGACACATGGGGGCACATGCCACTAACTGCACCCACACACAACTTGTTTACAAAGAAATGTGCTTCTCCACCCGCAACCAGACCTGACCCAGGGAGCCTGACTAAATTATCCTATTTTCCCCACAGTGCTCATCACAAATCTATGTCCTATCCACCTATCAATCCATCACATTTTTTGATGCATTTTCAACTAAGTTGTTGACATCAGTACCCTTTACTGCTGAAAACCTCAGCACACACATCATTAACCAGATGTGTTTATGACAATTTGGGGAGAAATTTGTGTACAACTTGCTCGACTCCCAAGCTCAGCTTTCTCTGAGTTTGGACAAACACATGCACTTGTCCAGACGCAAAACATTCCACCCTCTTAGAAACCTCTTGGGCCACTTACCAGTCAATGCTGTCCCATCTGCAACTCACCCCCAGCCCCAGTCCCAGCCCCATAGTAAGCAGCCACTGTTCACTTTTTCACCATAGTCATAACTCCTTTTTGCTATTAATGTTTTAATATATCTGGAGCTTCAATAAATAAAAATCCAGGCCTCTCAACTTCTCTGAGATCCAGAGAACCACCTTACTATTCTTACCTTTTTAAAAAAAAATCACCAAATCATCAATGTGCTCCTGCCGGTCTGAGAAGGCAGAGTGCAAATTCCAAACAACTGCCTTGTTTTAAGCCCACACGTGCAAGATGTCATTTTCTTTTCTACAAACAAGGAAAAGTAAGCCTGGCTGTCTGGACTGTGCTCATGGGCCACTTCAGGACAGTCCTGAAGTGACTGCACACTTGATCAGAGAACACAGAACTCTTCGAATCTTTTGAATCAAGAATACAATCTCAAAAAATGGAATTAGGTGTGATGTAAGGCTCCCAATTTTTTCAGGCAAAAAGCAACAATGGACGCTAAAAGAGTAAAAATTGCTGCCTGCAAGATCCACCAATGAATTTAATGGGTGGAAGTTTGAGGAGTAAGAGGATATTTACATAGTCTCAAAGTATTTTAGCCTCAAAGTATTTCCCCACAAGATACTTATTAATTTCAAAAGGAAGTATAGTAACTTGACAGTGGAAATACAGTAACCTGGCAGTCACCAACTTAACCAAGTGATGAGCACTGACATCATCAGTAACTGGACAAAGTAACACCACGAGACTTCCGACAGGATACACAGAAAAGGGACACTGTCACTTCCATGGAGCTCTGGACAAAAACGCACAATCTGAACCCAATCATAAGGGAACATCAGTCGAACCCAGACAAAGAGGCATTTTATAAAATAATTTACTCTTAAAAATGGTCAAAGCCATGGGAAGAGAAAAGACAGAGAAATTGCTCTAGATTAAAGGAGATGAGACATGACAACTGATTACAACACATGATTAAAGACTTCTATTGCCAAAAAGGACATTTAATGAAAAGATGGCAAATCTTTCTAAAGTATGTAAGTTATATAATACTATTATATCAGTGTGTGTTAATGTCCTAATTTTTTTTTTTTTGTCCTTTTTGAGACTGGCTGCACCGCGCTCAGCCAGTGAGCGCTGTGAGCGCACCGGTCATCCCTATATAGGATCCGAACCCGTGGCGGGAGCACTGCTGCGCTCCCAGCGCCGCACTCTCCTGAGTGTGCCACGGGCTCGGCCCAATGTCCTAATTTTAATAAGATGTACTGTTGTGAGAAGAAGGTACTTGTTATTTTATAGAAGATTTATTGAGATATAATTTACATTCCATAAAATTCACTCTATGAATTCAGTGTACAATTCAGTGGTTTTAATATATTCACAGTTACGCAACCATCACCATTATCTAGTTTTGGAATATTTTCATTACTTGGGGAAGAAAACCATTAGCAGCCACTTCTATGCTTCCTCTCCCCAGCCTCTGGCAACCATGAGTCTACTTTTCATCTCTCTGGATTTGCCTATTCTAAGCAATCATATAAATGGAAACATCCAACATGTGGCCTTTCGTGTCTGGCTTTCTTCACTCAGTATAATGTCTTCAAGGTTCATCCAGGTCAGAGCATGCATGAGCACTTCATTCCTTTTAGGGCTGAGTAACATTCCATGGCACGGATAGACTACATTTTGTTTATCCATTTATCAGCTGATGGTCATTGGGTTGTTTCCAGCTTTTGGCTATTGTGAATAGTACTGCTATAAACATTTGTGAACAAGCACTTGTTTGAATATCTGTTTTCAATTTTACATCCATAAGTTGAATTGCTGGATCACATGGTAATTCTATTTTTAACTTTTTGTGGAACTGCCACACTTTTCTACAGCAGCTGCACCATTTCACATTCCCACCAGCAATGTAGGAGAGTTCTCATTTCTCCACATCCTCACCAACAGTTTCCCAATTCCTTAATTTTGCTATAGACATCCCAATGAAAGTGAAGTGGTATCTCATTATGGCTTTGATTTACATTTCCCTAATGTCTAATGATGTTGAGCATCTTTTCATATGTTTGTTGGCCATTTGTACACCTTCTTTGGAGAAACATCTATTCAAGTGTTTTCACCATTTTTTAATTGGTTTAAGTTATAAGAGCTATTTATATTCATATATCCTGGATACTAGACCTTCATTAGATAAATGATTTACAAATATTTTCTGTCATTCTTTGGGTTTTCTTTTCACTTTCTTGATAGTGTCCTTTGATGCACAAAAGTTTTAAATTTTGATAAGGTTCAACTTATCTATTTTTTCTTTTGTTGCCCATGTTTTTGGTGTTATATTTAAGAATACATTGCCAAATTCAAAATGGTGAAGATTTATCTTTAAGTTTTCTTCCAAGAGTCTTATAGTTTAGCTCTTATGTTTATATCTTTGATCCATTTTCAGTTAATCATTTTTTTCCTTTTTGTCTTTTTTCGTGTCCGGCAACGGACCGCAACCCTCAGTGTCACACCCGTACCGGACCGGGACCGGCAACGGGATCGCAACCCTCGGTGCTGCACCCGCCCCTCGCTCAGCCAGTGAGCGGGAACCGGTCTGTATGTGGGATCCGAACCCTTGGCGGGAGCGCCGCCGCGCTCCCAAGTGGCGCACTATCCAGTGCGCCACCGGGCCGGCCCTCGTTAGGAATTTCTATAGGTAATATCATGTCATATGCAAACAGAGATAATTTTACTCCTTCCCTTTCAATTCAGATGCTTTTTTTCTTGTCTAATTTTTCTGACTATAACTTCCAGTACAATGTTGAATAGAAGTGGCAAAAGTGGGGATCTATTTCCTGTTCCTGATCTTAAGTTTTTCACCTTTTTTTTCTTTTTTTAAAATTTATTTTTTATTTGTTAATTAAAAAAAATTTTTTTTTTAAATTTTATTTTGTCGATGTACAACGTGGTTGATTATTGTGGCCCATTACCAAAACCTTCCTCCCTCCTCCCTCTCCCCCCTCCCACCCAACAATGCCCTTTCTGTTTGCTTGTCGTGTCAACTTCAAGGAATTGTAGTTGTTATGTCTTCTTCTCCCCCCCGGTTTTTTTTCTGTGTGTGTGAATTTATTAATTTATTTTTATCTCCTACCAATAAGTGAGAACATGTGGTATTTCTCTTTCAGTGACTGACTTGTTTCACTTAATATAATTCTCTAAAGGTCCATCCCTGTTGTTGCAAATGGCAGTATTTCATTCTTTTTTACAGCTGAGTAGTATTCCATTGTGTAGATATACCACATTTTCTGTATCCACTCATCTGATGATGGACATTTGGGCTGGTTCCAACTCTTAGCTATCGTAAAGAGTGCTGCAGTGAACATTGGAGTACAGGTATATCTTCGACTTGATGATTTCCATTCCTCTGGGTATATTCCCAGCAGTGGGATAGCTGGGTCATATGGTAGGTCTAAGTGCAATTGTTTGAGGAACCTTGATACAATTTTCCATAGAGGCTGCACCATTTTGCAGTCCCACCAACAATGTATGAGAGTTCTTTTTACTCCGCAACCTCGCCAGCATTTATCGTTCAGAGTCTTTTGGATTTTAGCCATCCTAACTGGGGTGAGATGGTATCTCAGTGTGGTTTTGATTTGCATTTCCCGAATACTGAGTGATGTTGAGAATTTTTTCATGTGTCTGTTGGCCATTCATATATTTTCCTTAGAGAAATTCCTATTTAGCTCTTTTGCCCATTTTTTAATTGGGTTGCTTGTTTTTTTCTTGTAAAGTTGTTTGAGTTCCTTATATATTCTGGATATTAGTCCTTTGTTGGATGTGTATTTTGCAAATATTTTCTCCCACTCTGTTGGTTGTCTTTTAGCTCTGTTAATTGTTTCTTTTGCTGTGCAGAAGCTTTTTAGTTTGTTATAGTCCCATTTGTTTATTTTTCCTTTGGTTGCCTGTGCTTTTGGGGTCATATTCATGAAGTCTGTGCCCAGCCCTATTTGCTGAAGGGTTTCTCCTATGTTTTCTTTAATAAGTTTTATTGTTTCGGGGTGTATATTTAAATCCTTGATCCATTTTGAGTTGATTTTAGTATATGGTGAGAGGTATGGGTCTAGTTTCAATCTCCTGCATATGGATATCCAGTTATCCCAGCACCCTTTGCTGAAGAGGGAGTCCCGACCCCAGTGAATAGACTTGATGCCTTTGCTGAAGATCAAATGGCAGTGAGTGCGTGGGTTGATTTCTGGGTATTCTATTCTATTCCATTGATCAGTGTCTCTGTTTTTATACCAGTACCATGCTGTTTTGGTTATTGTGGCTTTGTAGTATAGTTTAAAGTCAGGTAGAGTAATACCTTCAGCTTTATTTTTTTTTGCTCAGCGTTGCTTTGGCTATTCTTGGTCTTTTGTTATTCCAGATAAATGACTGTATAGTTCTTTCCATTTCTGAGAGAAATGTCATTGGAATTTTGATGGGGATTGCATTGAATTTGTATATTACTTTGGGTAGTATAGTCATTTTCACTATATTGATTCTTCCAATCCAGGAGCATGGGATGTCTTTCCATCTTTTTGTATCCTCTCTAATTTCTCTCAGGAGTGGTTTATAGTTCTCGTTATAGAGATTTTTCACATCCTTAGTTAGTTCAATTCCTAGGTATTTTATTTTTTTGGTGGCTATTGTAAATGGTCAGGCTTTCTTGATTTCTCTTTCTGATGTTCACTATTGGAGAATAGAAATGCTACTGATTTTTGTGTGTTGATTTTGTATCCTGTTCCTGTGCTGAAATCATTTATCAACTCTAAGAGTTTTTTTTGTAGAGGCTTTAGGCTGTTCGATATATAGGATCATGTCATCTGCAAACAGGGACAGTTTGACTTCATCTTTTCCAATCTGGATGCCCTTTATTTCCTTCTCTTCTCTGATTGCTCTGGTTAGTACTTCCAACACTATGTTGAATAGGAGTGGTGAGAGTGGGCATCCTTGTCTGGTTCCTGTTCTTAAATGAAAAGCTTTCAAGTTTTTCCCATTCAGGATTATATTGGCAGTGGGTTTATCATATATGGCTTTAATTATGTTGAGATACTTTCCATCTATACCTAACTTATAGAGGGTCTTTGTCATGAATGAGTGTTGAATTTTATCAAATGCCTTTTCAGCATCTGTAGAGAGGATCATATGGTCCCTGTGTTTGATTTTATTAATGTGGTGTATCACATTTATTATTGATTTGCGTATGTTGAACCAACCTTGCATCCCTGGGATGAATCCCACTTGATTGTGAGAATAACTTTTAAACTGGGAAAGGTAGAATAAGCATGGTTGAAGGAACTGAAACCCAAGGTAGGTGAGTAGACAACAAGTTGCTGAGATACTGTAAAAAGGAGTTACATCCTCTCCGCCCAAAAAATCACATCCCACAACACTAAAAGAAGTTTCAGCGAGAGCTTGGAAGGAGTACTAGTAATTTCTGTGGAATGTTCAATGAAAGAGGTGCCAGAAAGCCAGTTAAATGCTGTTCAAAAAAAAGTTTTTTTTTCTTTCTTAATTTTATTTTGTGTATATACAATGAGGTTGATTATTGTGGCCCATTACTGAAACACCCCTCCCTCCTCCCTCTCCCCCCTCCCACCCAACAATGTCCTTTCTGTTTGCTTGTGGTATCAACTTCAAGGAGTTGTAGTTTTTAAGTCTTCTTCCTCCCCCTCTCTGGTTTTCAAAAAAAAGTTTTTTTAAAAAAAGGTAAAATTAGACACAGGGAACCATTATTCTTATACACCTAAAAAATTGTAGAATTTATTTTAAAGTTGGTTTTAAAAATATTTAGAAAAGAAAACAATGACCATTAGGAGTCAGCAGAGGTTCACCAAGAATAAGACATACACCACTAATGCAATTTCCATTAGCATAGATATCTTAGAAACAGGACAACAGTGTATTCTGGTTTTTCCACTTCCTAGTTGTGTGACTATGTACACAATACAACAGGCCAACTTTTACTATAGCATATGGCCACATCATGTTGAAGCCTTTTGTACAAACTTGTATAAAACAATTAATATCCCTACAGATGACTGAGACAATAGAACATGGTGATTAAAAGAACAGATTCTGGAGCTAGACTTCCTAGTTTTGTCACTTATTATGTGACTTTGGACAAATCATCTAACTTCTTTGTACCTTCTCATCTTCAAATAAGGATAGTAATAATACCCACGTCATGGGCTTGTTGGGAAGACTGGGATGAATAAATACCTGTAAAGTACTTAGAACACTGTCTGGCACTAAGTTAGGATGAAATAAATGTTAATGTTTTTGTCACTATTGTGTCTCAAATGAGGACAAGGTGGAGAAACAAACTTTAGGAAGCTACAGACATGTATATTTGTTCCAGTTGAATGGACAAAAACAAATAAATAGTGCTGGTTAATGAATTGCTATCAGCATCATTTACTCATTCCTTGAAGTGTACAAGAACACTAATGTCATGACAAACACACCCTGTTTGTTTGGATCATTGACTAACATACAATGTATGGCATGTTTTGAGAACTCCAGATGAAACAAAGCTAGAATGGAATACAAACATGTAGGATGGTAAATCATAATAGAAAAATATTTTGACAAATGGAAGAAAGTTTTTTAGAAAACTAAAAGATAAAATTTAATAGAGATAAGACTAAATAATATTTAGATTTGCAAGTATAATTTTATTGAAAAATAGTATATACTAATGTAGACAGATTAGAAATAGAAATAGAAAAAGAAAAAAAAGATAAGAAGGAAATGTGATCTGTAATTCCACCATAATATTATATAGTCTTTATACCATATGTCCAGGTATGAATATCTTCACAATATATATGCACACATACTTCATATACATAACTATATATATACCTGTGAATCTATTTAAAAATGAAATTGTAATATGATGATATTCTATTTTGGAACATGCTTACTTCATTTAAAAAGGAGTATATTTTCATGTCATTAACTATCCCTAAAGTTGTGTTTAGTGGTACCTAGAATAAATTCAATTATACTCTCACAAACAGTCTATGTATGACAGAGACTGACTGCTGAATACCACACGCATTTCCTTTTCTTCTTGGGCACACAGCTAGACTACACTTCTTTGCAGCTAGGCACAGCTCTGTGACTAAGTTACAGCTGATGGAAAAAGAGTGGAAGAGATGCGAGTGTCCAATGTGTGATTTTCCATGCTCTTTCTTCTTTCACCATGGAGTAACTTTGAAAATCACAAGTTAAAAATGATAGAGCTGCAAGATGCAAAGATCCTGAGACCTGAATCATTAGTTTGAGGAGAGATTTTACATGAATAAGAAATAAACTTTTATCTTTGAGCCATTATACATTTTGGGGGTTTGTCTGTTGCAGCAACTACTGCATTTTAATTAGTTCATGATCAGTGTACTAGCATTTCTCCTTTTTAACACTTTGGCAACTTGGATCTGCTATCAAGTTGTTTCTTCAATTTGAATTCCTCTGATAATTACAGAAGATGAAATAGTGGGATGAGTGGCATGTCATAACTGACTAACAGTTTCAACATGACAAAAGACCTAAGGGATTTAGCTGATGAATAGTGGAACATAAACCAAAAACTTGATCAACATGCAAGTGGCTTAGGAGACTTAGGAACAGGGAAGGAAATAGCCTTTTGAAATTGTCCAGTGGTCAGACCAGACCTAGACTTCAGTTTTGGATGGCACTTTTCAGAAGGGACATGACTGAACTACAGCTCTCAGTGAAGAGGACTGGGGTATTTCTCCTGAAGTATAGATACCAAAAAAGTGGGAGTGGCATGACAATAACATTAATGAGCACACCACAAATAGGCACCTCTCTTGGGATAGGGTACTAAGAATTACTTCATCATGAAAAACAGCTAATTTACTTTTACACGGGGCATTATGATTTAAATCTAAAAAAACCAGATATCACAGCTTATTGAACAGATCATATCACCCTCTAAACATTTTCAGTTTGCATCAGTCTTTCTTTCCAATACACTACAAAACACACACAAAAGTGCACCCACCCGTGCACACACACACAACATCGCTGCTGTTTGATTTAGCCCATCATCTGACAGAGGTCATCTCAAAACCATTTGCATCACTCTTCTCGCTCTCATCTACACATATGGTAATAATTAGAAATGTGATACCTTAAATTTGTTTAAAATACCTAAGGGATTTAGAATATAACAGTCAGACCAGCATCACTCATTTTTCACAAGAAAAAAGATTATGTAAAACTATATGAACTAAATTACAACTATTAATTAGAGATGGAAAAAAATCATAATGATTATAGAGCAGAAATATAAAATATGATTTTTCAAAAAACTTATAAATCCCCAATTGATTTATAACTCTCATATAGAGCGTTCAAAATATGAACTATATGCATGTGATAGCACATAATTGAGTTTTAAGTCACAATTTTTCTTTTCAAAACAGAATACCCAAGAGAAGTTTCCTCTCTCCAAATACACCTGCAATTTTCAAGTCCTTTTAATTCACACCTTTAAGTGAAAGGTGTGAATATACAAGGTGAGTGAAATTGTTATTTATGGTTGAAATGTTTTTGCTACATCTATTTTAAGTAGAGTCATTTTTCATTTCATTTTTTAAATAGCTTTAAAGTGTTTAGCTGGCTGTATGAAATTACTCAATGTGCAACTAGCAACTTATTCTATTTCCAATGTCTAGCTAGCTCAAGAATTACATAACATTTTACAATTGAGATGATTAAGTTAAAATTGTATCATCTAATTGTTCTAATATTTATAGTAAACATCACTTTCTTATTTTACTATTACTATAAAAATATTTTCCTCTTAAATGTGCTTCTTACCTCTTTATTCATTTAGGTTTACTTTTGGGAAAAAAAATAGTGTCAATGTTTAAATCAGTCACTAACAGTACAGACCTTTGCACCCAATGCCAGTATTTTATGTTAAGGTGGTCTGTAGTTGTTAAGATCCTTGTTTTGTAACTGAAACAAATATTTCCAAAGGATAGCATTGCTTATTGTCTCATTTTTTCTATGAAATATGTCTCCCAATTAAGTTGGAATTTTAAAAATTTTTAAATGGAACATATACTGAAATTTGGCCCAGATTTCATAGCAGGAGTGAAAAGACAAGTCCATTCTAAAACCATGAGCTGCCTGCGCCAATCCCCCATCCCCACTTACAAAGTATCTATAAGTTAGAGACGTTAAAAGTATTTCTTTCTTGATATTTTACTGAATTCTTCTAAATGTTCTATGCTGATCTGGATGCCACATGTTGGGATTCAGCCAGGAATGGCTGGATATGTGCAGCAGGGGCTTAAGGTTGGTGCAGATGGAGGCAGAGAATTAAATCAAGACCTGCCCACTGTAGTGGGCCAAGAAACCAGAAGAGATGTTGCAGGAATAGAAACTGAGTCTAGCAGGAAATACATCAGATCCAGGGAATTCTGATATTCAGGAATCCCTGGAGTGCTACAGGAAGGATTTTGAAATTGCAGCAGAACATAATGGAGTCGCAATCTGACTCTGGCCTTTACTTTTCATTGTTCTATAAGATTTTAATTGAAAAAATAGAATTCTGTTGCAAGAAAAAGGGGCGGGGGGAGGAGAAGTGGTTGTCACTGATAATCACTTTGACAAGAGAATTAGTATTCTTGAGAACAGGACAGAGTCTGGTTCACCCTATATCCCCAGTGTTGTCAGTGCCTGGCACATGGTGAGCATTCAGAACATATTTATTAAACAAATGAATAAATAAATGAAAGAGTGCCACAGATAAGTTGGTAATAGGTGGGCTAAGGCTATACATTAAATATCTCAATAGACAGCAGAGTATGTTGGTTAGAGGATGCACCAAAAGGCAAGGAGGCAGACAGGAAGTTCCTGGAAATCTGTTGACAGGAAGCAAGGTCCTAGTCATTGGGATAGAAATCTGATGTCTGGAAGGACTGGGTAGAGGAAGGCAGGCCCTCAGTCCTAAAGGAAGCCTGGATACTTGGAAAGGCACTAGAAAGGAATCTAGATAACAGCAACCAAAGCAGAAATCTGGCCTGGGGCTTGGCAATATAGTGGGGATACTGTTTTTGAAGGTGACGATGGGTCAGGGGCAGATTTTCAGAAGGAAAAATCAAGTATTCAAGTCTGTTCCTCCTAATTCTGATGAAGGTCCATGCTGAGAACTGGGGGCAATTAGCAAGTAATCTCAATCATGATTACAATTTGGAGACAGAAGCTAACATCCAGCCTGGGTTTACACTCTATCTTTTCCCCCAAGTTAGCATTTTTTTCTAAGTTTGTTCAACCATTTCTTTTATCGTTACAAAGGTTTAACTGGGGAAAATCACAGCTGGGTGGGGGAAAGGGTGACTTTTAAAGGTAAAAGAAAGGACTGGGGAATTCCGAGAGGCATCCAGGATAGAAGAGTTTGAAAGCCACTGATATAATCTCTATTAGGTAAGCCCATTACATTCACACTTATCACAAGTAAACAAAATAAGTTAACTTACTTGACAAAAGGTATGATCATACAAAACAAAATGTTCTTCACCAGAGTGCCATGAGATATGGAGATATCTCTCCTAATAGTGCAATATTTGTTGAGAAGATTAAGATTATTATGCTTGTATATAGTTAATGTTTAACTGAGCAAGCTCATGATAAAATATTAAAACACTGTAGAAATAAAAGTAAATGTGGTCTTCTTCATTTGCCCAGTACCATTCATAAGAATGTTAAAAAGTATGTTACATGCGGTTTTAGAAATATCCTATACATATGCAAGTGTATATATGTTCATACTTTTCTTGCACAAGTGGAATCATGACTAAATGTTCTATAATTCGCTTTCTGTGAATAATGTTTCTTAAACTTCTTTCTATAAAGACACATGTAGATCTGTGGATCTACTTTATATTAACCATTTGCCTGCATAATATTCCATTTTTATGTATACTATGTTGCAATGAACATTCTTTAACATATTATCTATGTTCACTTATGTGAGTTTGACTATAGAATAAATTTCTAAAAGTGAAATTGCTGGGCTGAAAGGACACAGACTCTTATTCATGGGTGCCATGATAAATGAATACTATTTTTTGTTTCTATTTTATTTTACACAATAAAATGACAAAATATATTACTTTGCAATATATATAAATATGTTAATACTTTTTAAATTATTCACTTTACTGGCAGTATTAAACCAGGTGGTATCATAGCTAATTAATGAATATGGTATCCTTACTAAGATAACATTCAGTATAATACATGCTTGAATTCCATCTCACAAGTGCAGAAAATAACAGAGGAGAAAATACACACTAGTAAAGTAACATCTTTTACTCTTGAGAAAACAAATTATTTACAGCTGAAAGTGGTACTCAGCTTTGAAGGTTAATGCTCTTTGTCAGTCAGAGGAAAACAATTGCCTTCACTCCTTTTAAGTCTGTAAGAGATTTCTGCTTCTGTCTCAGGAGGTGGATGTAAGGTCAAATCCAATATACAGCATGGGAGAAGCCTTGCTTCTGAATAGAGTAGGGCAAAGGAGGCAAAGGCAGCTTGGGTGACTAAACTGATGCCTTTTGCAAAAGTGAAGTCTATGAGCTCCTAGCCCTGGCTTCAGCCAAACCAGGAGAAGTTGCTTTTGCTTTGCTGCAAGAAACAGTCCTATCCCTGAATGGGTCATGTAAATAATGACCCTTGTTAAAAAAAAAAAAAAAAGAGGTGTTTCTATTTAGCTCCAGCATGGAAAAAATGGGGCTATCATCCTGGGAGTTCAGGAAGTTTCTGAGCTCAAGGAACAACAAAAGTTTCCTTGATAGTGTACAGCAGCAGGGATCTTGGCAGTGGTGACAGTGACCTGAAGTAGCAGCAAGAGTGGAAGCAGAGGCTCTTCATATGGACCTGCGCTGTTGCGATCTTAAGCTGGGCTCAGTGCCATGCAGTTTACAGTGGTGACAACAGCAGGAAGGAGGAGGGGTGAATTTCAGTGACTCACAAGTAGCACAGTGCCCCAGGATAGTGGGAACAGGCCCAGGCCTAAGGTAGAGAGAGAATCTAGGGCCCAGCACTTGCACTGATAGAGAGTATGAGTTTTGGTGTCATTGGTGAAAAATTTACCTATAGGGATTTGGAAAACAAGTCATACATACACCATGTATAAATATTATACATTTATTACACACATGTATACTGTAAAATTTTTGCCAATCATGGCTTTGAGAATTCACATATGAATAATTCAAACTTTTTATATATGACAATTCAGGTAGTGTTCAGAACACAACAATATTATCCTCCTTTTCACTCCCTAGTAAACCACATGGGTGGGCCCAAGTATCAGAGCAGATAACAGAAAACGTTTCAATAATTGGAAGCCTAGGTTCAGGAAAATACGTCCTTAAACAATACATTTATTTGTAAGAGACATACTGAGGCTTGTGAAAATGGAAGAGCAAATGGGATGGAAAAAAACATTTAATATTATCCAAAATTAAATCCATCATTAAGAGACAAAACTTGACACCAGAGAAAATGGTTGGTCTGTTTTGGAGAAGCGATTGATTGTTGATAATTAAAACTATCGCCATAATGGATTTTCACAATTCTTTCCTTCTCTCTGAGGTATTAGTTTTTTTCAATGTAGATGTTTTACCATGACATTCTGCAGCAGGTGTTCCCTGGTTCTGTGTCTCAGGACTTACTTTTTATTGTCATAATAGCTTTCAGAAACCAAAACCTTAGTGAGACTGAGATCCCTTTGACCTTTTGTGGCCCTCACCCTGCCTTGTCATTCTGCCTTTCTCCATCTAAGTAGTTTCAGATAACCCTAATCAACCAGCAACATATAATTATGACACATGCAGGGGCTGGAAACCCTGCTTGGTAATTGACATTGAAAGAGACTTAAAGCTCCTTACAGAATCAAGCGTATTGTAATGGGGCATGTATTATAATACCAACTCCATAACTGTCCACTTCAATTCAGAATTGAGGGATGCACTGCACATTCTGAATTTGCTTTTAATAAAAATGTATTTTTACCCACTATACCAAAACTTACATGATAACAAGTTCTACAGTTTACCCAATATTGTGAAGAAATCTCAGACATAACTCCATACAATTTTCATAGCATAACTACCCGCGTTTTAGCATGTGACTCTCCATAAAGGCCAACCCTACTGTATGTCCAATGTCACCACTATGTGATCATTCTCCCACACTCAAATGAAATTCATCATCATTTACGGTGAATAGACAAAACTACCTCCCATTCCCACACTTTTAAAAGCATATAAACTCTGACCCTATATAAGTTCTCATTTATAATGGCATGCAAAGTCTGAAATGATAGAAAAAATCATTCCGAATTATTCCAGTGCTTCCTTTTATTGTTATCTCCTTTATGTTCAGAGGCTGCAAAGCATTTTTCTTGTGTAAGCAGATTTTTCTTTTCGTCTACATAATAATTCTTAGTTTACGCCTGATTTTTCCTTCCAAATTAGCCATTACTAAGACACTTCCAGAATCTCTGAAATTTTATGAACTCTATACCTTGCCCTTTTTCCTCTAAGTATAGAGATGATTTTATTAAGGGAGGCTTGGGGACAGGGCAAGGTTTGAGGATAGGGAGGAGTCTTCTTCTACATCATTTTAGGTAGAGTGGACGTCAGTAGGAAATGAGATTTGTGCTTAACAACATGATAAGGTTTTCCTTCCTCCCCCTGCCTCCGTTC